>NC_091307.1:8551222-8581222 GCF_038502225.1 Cherax quadricarinatus
AAGCTCTTAAGTGACCTTGACACCTCAAAGGCGATGGGACCGGACATCTCCCCATGGGTCCTTAGAGAAGGAGCACAGATGCTGTGCGTGCCTCTAACCACAATCTTCAACACATCCCTTGAAACTGGGCAACTACCTGAGAAATGGAAGACAGCTAATGTAGTCCCCATATTTAAGAAAGGAAACAGAAACGAGGCACTAAACTACAGACCTGTGTCTCTGGCATGTATTGTGTGCAAAGTCATGGAGAAGATTATCAGGAGGAGAGTGGTCGAACACCTGGAAAGGAACAAGATTATAAATGAAAACCAGCATGGGTTCATGGAAGGCAAATCTTGTATCACAAACCTCCTGGAGTTTTATGACAAGGTAACAGAAGTAAGACACGAGAGAGAGGGGTGGGTAGATTGCGTTTTCGTAGACTGCAGGAAGGCCTTTGACACAGTTCCCCACAAGAGATTAGTGCAGAAGCTGGAGGATCAGGCGCACGTAAAAGGGACGGCACTGCAATGGATAAGGGAATACCTGACAGGGAGGCAGCAACGAGTCATGGTACGTGAAGAGGTATCACAGTGGGCGCCTGTTACGAGCGGGGTCCCACAGGGGTCAGTTCTAGGACCAGTGCTATTTTTGGTATATGTGAACGACATGATGGAAGGAATAGACTCTGAAGTGTCCCTGTTCGCAGATGACGTGAAGTTGATGAGAAGAATTAAATCGGACGAGGATGAGGCAGGACTGCAAAGAGACCTGGACAGGCTGGACATGTGGTCCAGCAACTGGCTTCTCGAATTCAATCCAGCCAAATACAAAGTCATGAAGATTGGGGAGGGGCAAAGAAGACCGCAGACAGAGTATAGGCTAGGTGGACAAAGACTACAGACCTCACTCAGGGAGAAAGACCTTGGGGTGACCATAACACCGAGCACATCACCGGAGGCACACATCAACCAAATAACCGCTGCAGCATACGGGCGCCTGGCAAACCTGAGAATAGCGTTCCGATACCTTAATAAGGAATCGTTCAAGACACTGTACACTGTGTATGTTAGGCCCATACTGGAGTATGCAGCACCAGTCTGGAACCCACACCTGGTCAAGCACGTCAGGAAGTTAGAGAAAGTACAAAGGTTTGCAACAAGGCTAGTCCCAGAGCTCAAGGGAATGTCGTACAAGGAAATGTTAAGGGAAATCGGACTGACGACACTGGAGGACAGAAGGGTCAGGGGAGACATGATAACGACATACAAGATACTGCGGGGAATAGACAAGGTGGACAGAGATAGGATGTTCCAGAGAGGGGACACAGAAACAAGGGGTCACAACTGGAAGCTGAAGACTCAGACGAGTCACAGGGACGTTAGGAAGTATTTCTTCAGTCATAGAGTTGTCAGCAAGTGGAATAGCCTAGCAAGTGAAGTAGTGGAGGCAGGAACCATACATAGTTTTAAGAAGAGGTATGACAAAGCTCAGGAAGCAGAGAGAGAGGATCCAGTAGCGATCAGTGAAGAGGCGGGGCCAGGAGCTGAGTCTCGACCCCTGCAACCACAATTAGGTGAGTACAATTAGGTGAGTACACACACACACACCTTCATAAATGTTAACCCAACAGTTAATGCTAAACGAACTACTGCATCAAAACTAACTCAGCGACCTAACTTATCTTTGCAAAATTTAACCCACTGTACTTTAGCTTAACGGAACCCAACCAATGTTATGTTAAAGGAAATCTAACTAACATTATTTAATGTCATATGAAATATATGAATTTCTTAATGTTTACACTAACATTAATTTTCACGATGTATACATGATATTATATATATATATATATATATATATATATATATATATATATATATATATATATATATATATATATATACATACATATATATATTTCTTTCTTTCAACACACTGGCCATATCCCACCGAGGCGGGGTGGCCCAAAAGGAAAAACGAAAGTTTCTCCTTTCACATTTAGTAATATATACAGGAGAAGTGGTTACTAGCCCCTTGCTCCTGGCATTTTAGTTGCCTCCTACAACACGCATGGCTTACGGAGGAAGAATTATATATATATATATATATATATATATATATATATATATATATATATATATATATATATATATATATATATATATATATATATATATATATATTATCCAGAAAATTCGGAGTGTGGATATTAGGAGAAGGTGTGGAGTTAATAAAAGTATTAGTCAGAGGACTGAAGAGGGGTTGTTGAGGTGGTTTGGTCATTTAGAGAGAATGGATCAAAGTAGAATGACGTGGAGAGCGTATAAATCTGTAGGGGAAGGAAGACGGGGTAGGGGGTCGTCCTCGAAAAGGTTGGAAAGAAGGGGTAAGGGAGTTTTTGTGGGCGAGGGGCTTGGACTTCCAGCAGGCGCGCATGAGCGTGTTCGATAGGAGTGAATGGAGACGAATGGTATTTGGGACCTGACGATCCTTTGGAGTGTGAGGAGGGTAATATTTAGTGAAGGGATTCAGAGAAACCGGTTATTTTTATATAGCCGGACAATGCCTGCACTTTAACGGAGGGGTTTGGGATATTGGCAGTTTGGAGGGATATGTTGTGTATCTTTATATGTGTATACTTTTAAACTGTTGTGTTCTGAGCACCTCTGCAAAAACAGTGATTATGTGTGAGTGAGGTGAAAGTGTTGAATGATGAAAGTATTTTCTTTTTGGGGATTTTCTTTCTTTTTGGGTCACCCTGCCTCGGTGGGAGACGGCCGACTTGTTAAAAAAAAAAAATATGCTGACTGCTGTGTGTGTGTATAAACAAACATTACCCTTCCGTTACAATTTATTTTATTTGTTTGGTTGTTAACCACAAAATGTACCAAATTCATTTTACAGACCTCTGCGTTCAGTGTATATGGTGATAATACAGGAGGTGCAATTATTTCCTGGCCAGGTTGAGTTTGGCACCTTTCATGGCGGTACGTAACGAGAACACGCTCGTTTGATAACAATTACTGGAGGTTTATAATACACACTTCTAACAAAATGAAAGTCACTCCATATTGAAAAAAAAATATACTGGAGGCTATCACTGGAGAGTGTAAATGACTACTGGTGTTGATGGTATTTAATATCACTGTCTGTGATGATGAAACCCTGGGAGGGGGAGGGTGACGGTACTGCCGTGTTCTGTGATGACAACATAAGTGGTGGTACTGCCGTTTTCTGTGGTGACAACATAAGTGGTGGTACTGCCGTTTTCTGTGATGGCAACGTAAGTGGTGGTACTGCCGTTTTCTGTGATGGCAACATAAGTGGTGGTACTGCCGTTTTCTGTGATGACAACATAGGTGGTGGTACTGCCGTTTTCTGTGATGACAACATAGGTGGTGGTACTGCCGTTTTCTATGACAACATAGGTGGTGGTACTGCCGTTTTCTATGATAACATAGGTGGTGGTACTGCAGTTTTCTATGATAACATAGGTGGTGGTACTGCCGTTTTCTGTGATGACAACATAGGTGGTGGTACTGCCGTTTTCTGTGGTGATAACATAGGTGGTGGTACTGCCGTTTTCTGTGGTGATAACATAGGTGGTGGTACTGCCGTTTTCTGTGATAACATAGGTGGTGGTACTGCCGTTTTCTGTGATGACAACATAGGTGGTGGTACTACCGTTTTCTATGACAACATAGGTGGTGGTACTGCCGTTTTCTGTGATGACAACACAGGTGGTGGTACTGCAGTCTTCTGTGGTGACAGTTCTGTCACACTCAGGATTGCCGACAGAACCTCCCTCACGGGGTAACTATGGGATATACGTGATACTTTAAAATTCATGATCCTCATGGATCATTATTGCCTATGGGAGGCAACCAAGGTTCCTCTGAGGCCAATAGGCCTACACAGGACGATTTGGGCAGTTATTGTGTGTTTCTAAAGGGAACACAAAGGAAAAACTGAGGCGGCTGTTTTGTTTTCAGCTTATGAAAAATAAATATCTGGAGAGCCATCTTTTTTTTCTGTTTTTACAGTGTGCAAAAAAAATAAAGATACTCTTTGCTTTCAACGTAAATAATAAAAAAAAGTCAGCCTTGAAATAATCTAGAGATTTGTTTTTGTTTAGTTTTTGTTTCAGTCTTGAATAAAAAGAAAATAACTCTACTGTTTTTGTTTCCACGTGGATAAAGAGAAAATCTCTCGGCTGTTTTTGTTTCAGCGAGTCAGCAGCTGTTTTTGTTTCGTTGCAATGAAAACACCATTTGGCTGGGTATTTTTGTTTTAAAATGAGAAAAGAAACAATCTGGCTCAGTGTTTTTGTTAGCGGAGCAAAAACACAGGTTTATCCCTCGCCTGTTGTTGCTCTAATGGCGGACTTCAAGCTCCTGGCTTTTATCTTACTGCACTATTATAAACTATTTTTTTTTGTAAGCCAGTGGTGGTGGCTGTTGCTGCTGTTGTTGTTATCGTAGCTTTTTTTGTGGTTGTGCTTGATTTTAGTTTTTTTTTTATTGTTGGTTTCGTTATCTTGCTTTTGTCTATTGGTCTTTGTGTTATTTTATTGCAGTTTTTTCTTTCATTTTTCCTTATTTGTGTTGTTTTTGTTGTGTATGTTGTTTTTGGCTTTTGTTTTTCTTTATTTTTGGTGGGTGGTGGTTAATGTACCTCTTGCCTGTTGTTTTTCATGTTTTTGTTGTTGTTGGGGGGTTGCTGACAGAGCAATACATACACGTGTGTGTGTGTGTGTGTGTGTGTGTGTGTGTGTGTGTGTGTGTGTGTGTGTGTGTGTGTGTGTTTCTCTCTCTCTCTCTCTCTCTCTCTCTCTCTTAAAGACAGCAGACAGTTAAGTTACCGACGGCCGTAACACGTCGATACCTCCAGAGAGATATAAATTCAGTATAATGTCTCTCCAGAGGTGAGAGAGCGTGTAAATAATTGCTGCTGCGCCTCTGCTCCTGCACATTCTTGGTGGATTTGCCGGATTTGTAAACATCTATTTCTCGAGTGAGTTTGTGAGCGAGCAGGACGTTGGTAAATGCGTGGGTCGTTTGCACATTCGTTGTTGTAGCTATGTAGACGAATCGAATGTTTGTAAAAGCGATCTTGTAACTTTATGGACTCGGGGACGTTTGTAAATGCGTTTCTGGGAGTTTGTAAATGTGTTGGCCATTTGTAGAAGCGTTCTTGTAGCTTTGAAGACTCTGGGATATTTGTAAATGCATTTCTGGGAATGAGTTAATGTGTTGGCTATTTGCAAATGCGTGCTTGAAGTCTTGTAGACTAGGAGACGTTTGTAAATGCGTTCTTGTAGCTTTGCACACTCGGGGACGGTTGTAAATGCTTTGAATAAAAAAGCCCTTCACCGGAGGACGGGGATGGAGAGGGAGAGAGGGATGGAGGGAGAGAGGGATGGAGGGAGAGAGGGATGGAGGGAGAGAGGGATGGAGGGAGAGAGGGATGGAGGGAGAGAGGGATGGAGGGAGAGAGGGATGGAGGGAGAGAGGGATGGAGGGAGAGAGGGATGGAGGGAGAGAGGGATGGAGTGAGAGAGGGATGGAGGGAGAGAGGGGGAAGAGAGAAAACGAGAGGGAGAAAACAAGGGAAATAGAAGACGAGAAAGAGAACAAGAGAGAAAGAAAGTACTTAGCTCAGTGTTGACGTGTACTTAGCTCTGTGAAGACCTGTTTGCGCGCTCTCTACGAATTGAAGCAAGATGCCCTCCATCGAGCAACTTTACCAACAGCTTAAGGAAGAATTGAGGATAGCGAAGTTGGAGATTCGGCGACTGACCGAGGAAAACAAGAAGATTCGTAGTAGTCCTCCTGTTTTGAGTCCTCAGGTCAAGAAGGGAAACTGGTCAGTGGCTAGACAGCAGGGAACGAAGTTGACGATCAAGAAGACGAATGGAAAGATAGAAACGATGAAGAAGAAAGAGACTGCCGTGGAAACTGTTGTGGAAACATCTAATACATTCTCAGTGCTACCCGACGAATGTGAGTCGACTACTGGGAACATCACGACGAACGACTCCAAGGAAGGTAAGAATATTGTTGTTGTTGGGGATAGCCAAGTTAGGTATATGGATAGGGCGTTCTGCGTGAAGGACAGGACTAGGAGACAGAGAGTTTGCTTTCCTGGGGCAGGGATGGAGGATATTGTTAGCAGTCTGGATGACATCATGAGAGGTAATGGGAGCAATCCTATTATCTGTCTCAATGCTGGAGGCAACGATGTTGGCAGACGTAGGAGTGAAGACCTGATTAGCAGGTATAGGTCAGCAATAGAAATAATTATGTGGTATTTTGCCCTGTCATATGTGGTATTTTGTCATATGTGGTATTTTGCCAAGGAGAGGCTTTGGCTATGTTGATCTTTCTAGTTACATGAGATGTTGAGTGGAGCAGCCTGTGTATTTGGTGGGCTATGTAATAGACAGGGTGCTCCACTCAACATCTCATGTAACTAAAAAGATCAACATAGCCAAAGCCAGTCTTAGCAGTCTCTTTCGATTCAATCAAGCTCCTCAACATGTCAAAAAACATCTGTATAAAATGATAATAAGACCTATACTCGAATACCCTTGTGTCCCAATGTCATTAACAACAAAGACCAACATGCTACGGCTACAAAGGGTCCAGAATAGAGCTCTTCGCTTCATTACCGATACCAGGAGGAGAGACAGAGTTAAAATGGCAGATTTACACATACAACAAGATATTACTGCCATAAATGTACGCCTCGACACTCTAAAAAAGAAACAACTCTATTCAATGCAAGAACTATACATGCCAGATAGAGAACATCCTATACAAGTGGTAAATACCACGGATTATATAATCAATACTCCTCCTCACAGGACTCAAAGAATGACTCTCCCACAGAGGGTCCGTCGTTTTATACATAAAGATGATTACCATCGACCCATGATATTGAGCAACCTCCCTGATGAAGAAGATTGGGTAGCACCAGAACCCTTCTATGTATACTAAGAAAATCATCGCCCCCAATTAGGGAGACATCTTGTATAACAATCTAGTGTAAAAATTATGCTACTTACCATGGCTGGACACCACCTGTAAGAAGCCATTGTCGCGTAATTCCATAAACTGGCCAGAAAATTATTGCCTTCATTGTCGCATAAATATCCGTTGTGCAATCGCAAAAAAAAAAAAAAAAAAAAAAAAAAAAAAAAAAAAAAAAAAAAAAAAAAAAAAAAAAAAAAAAAGAAAAAAAAAAGCAATTGCAACTTGTATAATTACTACGAATTCAGAGTCATGTACTTATATATCTGTTATATCTATGTGACTCTGATGGGTTAGTATTATACCCCTTAAAGAATATCTTATCATTTCACATACACTTTTTAAATTACACCAAAGTGGTTGCGCCACTTACCTTTTATATCCTACCTCTCTCCCCCCTCCCACCCTTTTCCAATATTTCCATCCTTACTCATCCTTCTTCCTTACCCATCTTACCAAAGCTCTGGTCATCATCAGAAGAAGAAGGTTGTCCAGGGCAATTGGTGTCAATTGCTGGCTGGACAAATACTGTAAGGAAAATGCGGTAACATTCATTGACAACTGGGACCTCTTCTATGGCAGAAATGACATGTATGCTAGGGATGGGGTTCACTTATCTAGGTCTGGGGTGGTAGCACTGGCAACTGCAGTGGAGGGAGCAGTTAGGACTTTAAACTAGGAATAGTTAGTGGTATGGGTTTTGGCAGGAAAACAGTGAAGTCCCAGTGTAGTAATATTACGAGTTCTAGGGGAACTAGTAATAAGCAGAACGAGGTAGATATTGAAAAGCCAGGGACTTTGGGTGATAAGGACAGTAGGTTTAGCAGAAAAACAGAAATGAGCAGGAAGGGTAAAGAGAAAGGAGAGTCTTTCAATGTTTATTATGCTAATTGCCGTAGTGCTAGGAATAAGATGGACGAGTTGAGATTAGTTGCTAGTGCAGGTAACATTGATGTATTTGCCTTAACTGAGACGTGGTTTAATTCAAAAAGTCGGGACATGCCTGCGGAATGTCATATTCAGGGTTTTAAATTGTTCCAAGTAGATAGAAGTATCGGGAAGTGAGGTGGGGTGGCAGTGTATGTCCGAGATCGCTTGAACTGTTGCATAAAAACGGGTATTAAGTCTGAAGTAACACATACAGAGTCTGTTTGGATAGAATTTTCAGAGGGGCATGAAAAACTGATTTTAGGAGTGATATACCGTCCCCCAAACTTAGATAGGGACCAAGGGAGACTACTATGGGAGGAAATTGTTAAGGCCACTAGGCACGATAATGTAGTAATTCTAGGAGACTTTAACTTTAGTCATATTGATTGGAATTTCTTGACTGGGAATTTAGAATCATACGACTTCTTAGAAGTAGTTCAGGATTGTTTTTTGAAGCAGTTTGTGACAGAACCTACAAGGGGAAATAACTTGCTTGACTTAGTTATCATGAACAATGAATCCCTTGTTAATAATTTAGAAATTTCAGAGGAACTGGGTGGTAGCGACCACAAATCAATTACATTTAGCATTGAATGGAAGTACGATAGTAGCGATAACTCAGTAACAGTCCCAGATTTTCGCTTAGCAGATTACGATGGGCTTAGAGAACACTTATCATCTGTTGACTGGGGTAACGAAGAGAGCTATCAATATGACAGTTTTCTGAACACTATACATGCTGCTCAAAGAAAGTTTATCCCATATAAAGAAATTAGATCAAATAGAAATGACCCAAAATGGATGAATAATAGGCTCAAATATCTACTAGGGCATAAGAAAGCAATTTATAGGCGTATCAAAAGAGGTGAGGGTCATCTTATGAATCAGTATATTGACATTAAGAGGGACATTAAAAAGGGGATAAGAAAAGCTAAAAGGGACTATGAAATTAAAGTTGCTAGGGATTCTAAAACTAACCCAAAAAGTTTTTTCCAGGTCTATAGAACAAAAGTTAGAGATAAGATAGGTCCCCTTAAAAATAACTATGGGCACCTTACTGACAAAGAGAATGAAATGTGCTCGATTTTTAATAATTATTTTCTCTCAGTTTTTACACAGGAAGACACTAACAATATTCCAGTAATTAATTTTTATAGTGGGCTAGAAGAAGATAAATTATGTAACATCACAGTCACTAGTGAAATGGTTGTGAAGCAGATAGACAGACTGAAGCAAAATAAGTCGCCGGGTCCTGATGAGGTTTTTTCAAGGGTTCTTAAGGAATGCAAATTGGAACTCTGTGAACCATTAACTAATATTTTTAATTTATCTCTTCAAACAGGTGTAGTGTCTGATATGTGGAAGATGGCTAATGTAATTCCTATTTTTAAAACGGGGGACAAGTCGTTACCGTCAAATTACCGCCCAATAAGCCTGACCTCAATTGTAGGCAAATTACTAGAGTCAATTATAGCTGAGATTATAAGAAGCCATCTCGATAAGCATAGCTTGATTAATGATACTCAGCATGGATTCACAAGAGGCCGGTCTTGTCTAACTAATTTATTAACTTTCTTCAGTAAAGCTTTTGAGGCTGTTGACCACGATAAAGAATTTGATATTATTTACTTAGATTCTAGTAAGGCTTTTGATAGAGTTCCGCATCATAGACTGTTAAAGAAAGTGGCAGCTCATGGCATTGGGGGAAAAGTGCTCTCGTGGATCGAGTCATGGCTCACTGACAGGAAGCAGTGTCCATAAATGGGGTTAAATCTGAGTGGGGATCTGTAACAAGTGGCGTTCCACAGGGATCAGTCTTGGGCCCGTTGTTGTTTATAATATATATCAATGATCTTGATGAGGGAATTACTAGTGATATGAGCAAATTCGCCGATGACACAAAGATAGGTAGGATAATTGATTCAAACGTAGATGTTATGGAACTTCAGGAGGATTTAAACAAACTCGATTCTTGGTCAGAAAAGTGGCAGATGCAGTTCAATGTAGATAAATGCAAGGTTCTGAAGCTTGGGAGTGCCCATAACCCTAGTACTTATAAGTTAAATGATGTAGAACTTAGCCATACAGATTGCGAAAAGGACTTGGGGGTTATGGTGAGCAGCAACCTTAAACCAAAACAGCAATGCCTAAGCGTACGTAATAAGGCAAATAGATTACTGGGATTTATATCAAGAAGTGTAAGCAACAGAAGTCCAGAGATCATACTGCAGCTTTATACATCATCAGTAAGGCCTCACCTAGATTATGCAGCTCAGTTCTGGTCTCCATATTACAGAATGGACATAAATTCGTTAGAAAACATTCAGCGTAGGATGACTAAATTAATACATATCATTAGAAATCTTCCTTATGAAGAAAGATTGAAGACTCTTAAGTTACATTCACTTGTTAGACGAAGAATGAGGGGAGACCTGATCGAAGTGTATAAGTGGAAGATAGGTATTAATAAAGGGGATATTAATAAGGTCTTGAGGATGTCTCTCCAAGAGAGAACCCGCAGTAATGGATTTAAATTAGATAAGTTTAGATTTAGAAAGGACATAGGAAAGTATTGGTTTGGAAATAGGGTAGTTGATGAGTGGAACAGTCTACCTTGTTGGGTTATTGAGGCTGGGACTTTGGGTAGTTTCATATTTAAGTTGGATAAGTACATGAGTGGGAGGGGTTGGATTTGAGTGGTACTTTCACATCAGAGCTTATTTCTTGGGTGGCATTGAAAATTGGGTTGGGCAAATGTTTTGTTAGTGGGATGAATTGTAAAGGACCTGCCTGGTATGGGCCAACGGGCCTCCTGCAGTGTTCCTCCTTTCTTATGTTCTTATGAGAAAGAGAATGAGAAAGAAAAAGAACGAGAAAGAGAACGAAAGAGAAGAAAACGAGAGAACGAGAACAAGAACGAGAGAGAACGATAACTAGATAAAGGAGAACAAAAGAAAAGAGAACGAGAGAAAAGAGAACGAGAGAGAAAAGAGAACGAGAGAAAAGGGAACGAGAGAAAAAGAGAACGAAAGAGTAGAGAGAGAGAGAGAGAGCACTGACGTAGTGGTGATGAAAGCTAAAGGAAAATTTTTCCTGTATTCCATTCCATTCTAATTTTTAATATCAAAAGGTTATCTGTCCGTCAGTCATAACACACACACACACACACACACACACACACACACACACACACACACACACACACACACACACAGATCCTGTGCGTGCCTCTAACCACAATCTTCAACACATCCCTTGAAACTGGGCAACTACCTGAGATATGGAAAACGGCAAATGTAGTCCCTATATTTAAGAAAGGAGACAGAAAGGAGGCATGTATAGTATGCAAAGTCATGGAGAAGATTATCAGGAGGAGAGTGGTGGAACACCTGGAAAGGAACAAGATTATAAATGAAAACCAGCATTGATTCATGGAAGGCAAATCCTGTCACAAAACTTCTGGAGTTTTATGACAAGGTAACAGAAGTAAGACACGAGAGGGGTGGGTTGACTGCATTCTCCTGGACTGCAGGAAGGCAGTTCCTCACAAGAGATCGGTGCAGAAGCTGGAGGATCTGGCGCATATAACAGGGAGGGCACTGCAATGGATCAGGGAATACCTGACAGGGAGGCAACAACGAGTCATGGTACGTGAAGAGGTATTACAGTGGGCGCCTGTGACGAGCGGGGTCCCACAGGGGTCAGTTCTAGGACCAGTGCTATTTTTGATATATGCGAACGACATGATGGAAGGAATAGACTCTGAAGTGTCCCTATTCGTAGATGATGTGAAGTTGATGAGAATTAAATCGGATGAGGATGAGGCAGGACTGCAAAGAGACCTGGACAGGCTGGACACGTGGTCCAGAAACTGGCTTCTCGAATTCAACCCTGCCAAATGCAAAGTCATGAAGATTGGGAAGGGGCAAAGAAGACCGCAGACAGAGTATAGGCTAGGTGGACAAAGACTACAGACCTCACTCAGGGAGAAAGACCTTGAGGTGACCATAACACCGAGCACGTCACCGGAGGCACACATCAACCAAATAACTGCTGCAGCATACGGGCGCCTGGCAAACCTGAGAATAGCGTTCCGATACCTTAATAAGGAATCGTTCAAGACACTGTACACTGTGTATGTTAGGCCCATACTGGAGTATGCAGCACCAGTCTGGAACCCACACCTGGTCAAGCACGTCAAGAAGTTAGAGAAAGTACAAAGGTTTGCAACAAGGCTAGTCCCAGAGCTCAGGGGAATGTCGTACGAGGAAAGGTTGAGGGAAATCGGGCTGATGACACTGAAGGACAGAAGGGTTATGGGAGACATGATAGCGACATACAAGATACTGCGGGGAATAGACAAGGTGGACAGAGACAGGATGTTCCAGAGAGGAGACACAGAAACAAGGGGTCACAATTGGAAGCTGAAGACTCAGACGTGTCACAGGGACGTTAGGAACTATTTCTTCAGTCATAGAGTCGTCAGCAAGTGGAATAGCCTAGCAAGTGAAGTAATGGAGGTAGGAATCATACACAGTTTTAAGAAGAGGTATGACAAAGCTCAGGAAGCAGAGAGGTAGAGGACCTAGTAGCGATCAGTGAAGAGACGGGGCCAGGAGCTGAGTCTCGACCCCTGCAACCACAATTAGGTGAGTACACACACACACACACACACACACACACACACACACACACACACACACACACACACACACACACACACACACTGCAAAGTCACCTACATATCTATCTCAAACTCTAACCCCCCCCCCCCCCTCTTTCTACAAAAGCACAATGACTCAAAACATAACTTCAATAACCTAACTCACGTCTGACAGTGACACAGCTACACTTAATACCATCCTTCAAGACACCATCTCAAGGAAAGCATCTATTAGAAAGGTACTTTTTTACCCTCAGCAAGAACCAGACAGACTTTGTCAATGGTCCAAGTCGGACCGAAACGTCGTCGTAAGCTTCTCTCTTTTATGTGCGGGTTATTTGTGTAGCGTTCTCTTGTGCTACCAACACTACTTTCTTGCAAACTAGATATGGCCGAGTCCTGTGAGGCCTCACCCTTCTCGAGAACCACATACTACATGGCATAGAGTTGGGTCACAATAATGGCTAGACGTCATACAGTAAGCAGGACATGGAACCACGAAATTAAAAAAATTCTGGATTTTCGCTCAGAGAATCAAGGGCATTCCCACTGCAAAAAAAAAATCACCTGTTTCATTCATAATAATAGGAACTGGTGAAGTCACCACAGTATTCATAATCTGGGAAAACTTCTTCCGACCTCATTCACCACACCACGACTCCGTAAATTGGAACATTAGGTACGGACTTCTAATTACTCTAACACACATAATAACTTAAACACACTAACCTCAACTCACAAGCTAAACACCCCTCTCAGTGTAAACATCAAAACAATATTATCCCACCTGCCTCCCAAGCCCCAGGTGCCTCCAGGACTACAAAGAGACCTGGACAGGCTACAAGCCTGGTCCAGCAACTGGCTCCTTGAGTTTAATCCTGCCAAATGCAAAGTCATGAAGATTGGGGAAGGGCAAAGAAGACCGCAGACACAATATAGTTTAGATGGCCAAAGACTGCAAACCTCACTCAAGGAAAAAGATCTGGGGGTGAGTATAACACCGAGCATATCTCCTGAGGCGCACATCAACCAGATAACTGCTGCAGCATACGGGCGCCTGGCAAACCTACGGATAGCGTTCCGATACCTCAGTAAGGATTCGTTCAAGACTCTGTATACCATTTACGTCAGGCCCATACTGGAGTATGCAGCACCAGTTTGGAATCCACACCTAGTCAAGCACGTCAAGAAATTAGAGAAAGTGCAAAGGTTTGCAACAAGACTAGTCCCAGAGCTACGGGTTGAGGGAAATCGGCCTGACGACACTGGAGGACAGGAGGGTCAGGGGAGACATGATAACGACATATAAAATACTGCGCGGAATAGACAAGGTGGACAAAGACGGGATGTTCCAGAGATGGGACACAGACACAAGAGGTCACAATTGGAAGTTGAAGACTCAGATGAATCAAAGGGATGTTAGGAAGTATTTCTTCAGTCATAGAGTAGTCAGGCCATGGAATAGCCTAGAAAGTGATGTGGTGGAGGCAGGAACCATACATAGTTTTAAGGCGAGGTATGATAGAGCTCATGGGGCAGGGAGAGAGAGGACCTAGTAGCAATCAGCAAAGAGGCGGGGCCAGGAGCTGTGAATCGACCCCTGCAACCACAAATAGGTGAGTACAAATAGGTGAGTACATCATCGTAAAACACCTCCCTCACTCCTTCATCGCCAGTGCCAACTCCTGACTGCCTCCCTGGTCTCCTGTAACTTCCCACCACTATTCAGATCAACCAACAATATCCTCGTCTCTCCAAACCCAGCAATTCACACGCAGACCCTAATAACTAGAGTCAGTAGCCTACTAGAACCATTAGAGAAAACATTCGAAAGACTCATCAACTTATGATTACGAAAACATTTCGACAAAAACATCTTCACTGAGAGGCAATATGGTTGCAGACAACACAGATCCACACACCACGTACTGATCACCATCATAAACCACGTACATATCAACAGATTCCATGTTCAAACAAGAGCACTTGTTGCGAAGGAAGTGGAGAAAAACTTTTTATACCGTCTGGCACAACGGTCTAAAGTGCAAAATTAGCAGCTTTTAACTTTCCCTGCGCCACCCAAAAACTTCTCTCTGAACTTTCTAGACAACCCAACAATAAGAATCAGAGTCCAAGGTCAACAATCCAACTATTTTCTACTACAAGCAGGACTCCCTCCTAGCCCTTACGCTCTACAGCCTCTGCACCAATGACATTCCAAAACCCAAATTCAGCGATACGATCACTGTGTCTTACACAGGCAACACACAACTAATCCCACACAAAGATAACATAAATGGTGCATTAAGACAAATGCAAAACGTTCGTAATTACATACTTTTTAGTTACTAGAATTAAATCCTCTATCGACAGTCGAATCCAATACGTTATGACATCCACAACTTCATACCCATCTCTGACATGACCAGTGTTTCTGGGCTTCCTGGTTACTTCGTCGAGGTATGTGGTCCATATATTGTCGTGGGCTTCTAATTTATTCGTCAATTTGTCGCTGAACGTTTTCCGGTAGACGCTGAGAGATGGGATATTTGCACTCATGGAGTGACTCGTTGGTTATATGGAAAAGCTGTAGTTTCAGGAAGTTAATCTTGGCTGTAAAGAAGAGCGCTAGTGGCGTGAGAGGCGGCGGCGTCGGATGAGGGTTTTGTACAAGTGTAGCTGTCTCAGGGGTTGAGCCCATCTTAGTTTATAGTGGCTACCTTTTGTTTTATGGTGTACGTGTGAGCATATAGTAGTTTAGTACAGCATTTGTGTCTGAAATGAATAGAGAAGTGTGGGTGTCTTGAAATTTTTAGTTCCAGTTGGTGGGGGAGGGGGGAGAAATTCTGTTCTTGCAGTTAAAGTGTGTAATTTTGGATTTATATACATTTGCCTTCATGTTCCATGTGTATTCTCAAAATGGGATTCTCTCTACTTCAATCTGTGTTCTTCGAGACGAGGCGTCTGTCTCCGTGTGTGATAGTGTGTGTGTGTGTGTGTGTGTGTGTGTGTGTGTGTGTGTGTGTGTGTGTGTGTGTGTGTGTGTGTGTGTGTGTGTGTGTGTGTGTGTGTGTGAGTTGTGTATGTGCTCACCTAGTTGTGGTTGCGGGGGTCGAGTCATAGCTCCTGGCCCCGCCTCTTCACCTGGCCGCTACCCGGTCACTCTTCCCGCTCCGTGAGCTTTGTCATACCTCTCCTTAAGACTATGTATGGATCCTGCTTCCACTACATCACTACCCAGGCTATTCCACTTCCTGACAACTCTGTGACTAAAGAAATACTTCCTAACATCCCTGTGGTTCATCTGATTCATCAGCTTCCAACTGTGACCCCTCGTTGCTGTGTCCCATCTCTGGAACATCCTGTCTCTGTCCACCTTGTCTAAACCTCTCAGTATTTTATGTCATTATCATATCCCCCTTAACTCTATCTTCCAGTGTCGTCAGGTCGACTTCCCTTAACCTCTCTTCGTAGGACATACCCCTTAGCTCCGGGACTAGTCTTATTGCAAACCTTTGCACTTTCTCTAGTTTCCTTAAATGCTTGGCTAGGTGAGGGTTCCAAACTGGCGCTGCATATTCCAATATGGGCCTAACGTACACAGTGTACAGGGTCCTGAATGACTCCTTATTTAGATGTCGGAATGCTGTTCTTAGGTTTGCTAGGCGCCCGTATGCTGCAGCAGTTATTTGGTTGATGTGCACCTCAGGAGATGTGCCTGGTGTTACACTCACCCCAAGATCCTTTTCCTTGAGTGAGGTTTGTAGGCTCTGACCCCCAGACTGTACTCCGTCTGTGGTCTTCTTTGCCCTTCCCCCAATCTTCA
Organism: Cherax quadricarinatus; assembly: GCF_038502225.1. Lineage (NCBI taxonomy): Eukaryota > Metazoa > Arthropoda > Malacostraca > Decapoda > Parastacidae > Cherax > Cherax quadricarinatus. Next base: position 8,567,655 of record NC_091307.1, read on the forward strand.
TGACTTTGCACTTGGTGGGGTTGAACTCCAGGAGCCAGTTTCTGGACGAGGTCTGAAGTCTATCCAGATCCCTTTGTAGTTCTGCCTGGTCTTCGTCCGACTGAATTCTTCTCATCAACTTCATATCATCTGCAAACAGGGACACTTCGGAGTCTATTCCTTCCGTCATGTTGTTCGTGTGTGTGGGGGGGGGGAGGTGCCGAATATGTAAAACTTGCTATTTTGGCTTAAATAGCAACGCTCTTCTTGCCGAATAAGGCAACCGAAAATTTGTGTATGCAATAATTTCGCAAAAATCATTCTGAACCTGACGAAAAAAATATATTTCATTGTGTTTGTTCATTAAATTACTGTAAATTTATCTAAAATATATTTAGTTGGATTAGGCTAAATTAAATTGCGCTTGTTATACGGTTAGGTAAGTTTTCTAAGGTTCTTTTGGTCCAAAATTATTAATTTTTACATTGACAAAAATGAAAAAAACATTTAGGGGAAATTTTTTGAAAAAACTTAATTTTAAATGAATTCTTGCTAATTGACCAATTTTACCTATTCGGCACGACATATATGTATATATACACACACACATACACACAATGATACTTTTAATAGTAATAGTGATATTTACGAAGCACGTTGACAGCGTAGGCCACTCCAGCGTTCACAGCCATAAAAAAGATATTTACAACACAATAATAAAAACAAGGATAAAATTAACAAATAAAGAATCGAACAAAAAACTCGGAACGCAAGTAAATACTGCTAGCAAGTTAATAAAGGAGCAGCACCAGTTACCATGACGGTGAAGATTATTATTATTATTATAATCAAGGGGGAGCACTAAACCCGTAGGATTATGTAGCGCCTGTGGGGGGATGTAGAAGGTATTCAGGCTTAATTCAGGGAACTGGAGCACAGATCCAATTCCCTAGATCAAGAGCCCCTCACCAGCATCAAGGAACTTTCTTTGAGGGGATGACGGTGAAGAACAGTCGAGATGCAGCCTCAGTGACCCTCAGATGGTTGTCAAGGCGCCTTGAACCACGTTAAACTACACAGTAAACACACCAAGAGTTACACTCAGCACAATGACAACACTTTCTCGTCGCACTATAATCACATACTAGTGTTGGAGACACTTTCCATGTATTCTCTATTGCATCAACACTTTTACTTACATTTTCCTAGGTGATAATAACCAGCCGGCGTTTACGTCAACCATCCACAAAGCTGTTTTGCTCGTTTTTTCCCTCCTTCCTGTGTACTTCTGTAATGTTTCTATCACTCTGCTGGTGGATGGGTGCCTTATTTACTATATAGTTATATTTTTGTTTCTAATTGACTCCCGCGAACACATTAAAACTCTTCAAAATGCACTCGAGGTAAACTGTGTCGGGGGTCGTCAGCCATGTTTGATCTCTCCTGTTGTGGTTACAAGGGTCGAAGCACAGCTCCTGGGCCCGCTGCTTAACTAGGCTCGTGAGATCTGAGTAATTACAGGATTATTTATTATTATTAGCATTAGTAGTAGTAGCAGCAGCAACAATACTAGTAATAGCAGTATTATTATTAGTAGTAGTAGTAGTTGTAGCTTCTCAATTAATATAATAATAATAATAATAATAATAATAATAATAATAATAATAATAATAATATAATGTAATTATTTGATTCAAGGGGAGGGATGATTGTTCTAATTTATTGTACTATTTTTTGTACCATTGTTATAACATTGTTGTACCACTGTTGTACATTGTTGAACGATCTTTGCTCTCTTGTATCCTCCTTATACCATTATTGCACCACTGATATACAGTGATTGTACCATTGTGTCAATGTTTTACAGTTCTTGTACATTGCTCCTCCACCATTGTTGTACCATTGCTGTACCAGTGTTGTACCATTGTTGTACCAGTGTTGTGCCATTGTTGTACCATTGTTGTACCATTGTTGTACCATTGTTGTACCATTGTTGTACCAGTGTTGTACCATTGTTGTACCAGTGTTGTACCATTGTTGTACCATTGTTGTACCAGTGTTGTGCCATTGTTGTACCATTGTTGTACCAGTGTTGTACCATTGTTGTACCATTGTTGTACCAGTTTTGTACCATTGTTGTACCATTGTTGTACCAGTGTTGTACCATTGTTGTACCATTGTTGTACCAGTTTTGTGCCATTGTTGTACCATTGTTGTACCAGTGTTGTACCATTGTTGTACCATTGTTGTACCAGTGTTGTACCATTGTTGTACCAGTGTTGTACCGTTGTTGTACCGTTGCTGTATATTGCTCTTGTACCAATGTTGTACCATTATCTTACCTGATCTCTCCCTATTTATGGGAGGCGCTAAACCCGTACGGGGTCAGGCTCCTCCTGGTTAATGGGGGAGTAATCAGGTTTGATCCGCTGGAGGGGATGGTAGCTCCTATCATTTGAATTAAGAGCTTTCCGTCGGGTCGGGTACTTGTAAGAGCATTGCGAGTGTAATGACCTATTTAAGCGTGTGGGGGGTGAACCGCTGTTCACGCGCCTGTCACTTGAACCTTTAAAATTGTGTGGTGTCTGCTTGCACTGTGTGGTGTCTGCTTGCACTGTGTGGTGTCTGCTTCCACTGTGTGGTGTCTGCTTCCACTGTGTGGTGTCTGCTTCCACTGGGTGGTGTCTGCTTCCACTGTGTGGTGGCTGCTTCCACTGTGTGGTGTCTGCTTGCACTGTGTAGTGTCTGCTTGCACTGTATTGTGTCTGCTTCCACTGTGTGGTGTCTGCTTGCACTGTGTGGTGTCTGCTTGCACTGTGTGGTGTCTGCTTCCACTGTGTGGTGTCTGCTTGCACTTTGTGGTGTCCGCTTGCACTGTATTGTGTCTGCTTCCACTGTGTGGTGTCTGCTTCCACTGTGTGGTGTCTGCTTCCACTGTGTGGTGTCTGCTTCCACTGTGTGGTGTCTGCTTCCACTGTGTTGTGTCTGCTTCCACTGTGTGGTGTCTGCTTCCACTGTGTGGTGTCTGCTTCCACTGTGTTATGTCTGCTTCCACTGTGTGGTGTCTGCTTCCACTCTGTGGTGTATGCTTCCACTGTGTGGTGTCTGCTTCCACTGTGTGGTGTCTGCTTCCACTGTGTTATGTCTGCTTCCACTGTGTGGTGTCTGCTTCCACTCTGTGGTGTATGCTTCCACTGTGTGGTGTATGCTTGCACTGTGTTGTGTCTCCTTCCACTGTGTTGTGTCTGCTTCCACTGTGTGGTATCTGCTTCCACTGTGTGGTGTCTGCTTCCACTGTGTGGTGTCTGCTTCCACTGTGTGGTGTATGCTTCCACTGTGTAGTGTCTGCTTCCACTGTGTGGTGTTTGCTTCCACTGTGTAGTGTCTGCTTCCACTGTGTTGTGTCTGCTTCCACTGTGTTGTGTCTGCTTCCATTGCGTTGTGTTTGCTTCCACTGCGTTGTGTCTGCTTCCACTGTGTGATGTCTGCTTCCACTGTGTGGTGTCTGCTTCCACTGTGTGGTGTCTGCTTCCACTGTGTGGTGTCTGCTTCCACTATGTGGTGTCTGCTTCCACTGTGTGGTGTCTGCTTCCGTGTGGTGTCTGCTTCCACTGTGTGGTGTCTGCTTTCACTGTGAGGTGTCTGCTTCCACTGTGTGGTGTCTGCTTCCACTGTGTGGTGTCTGCTTCCACTGTGTTGTGTCTGCTTCCAGTGTGTTGTGTCTGCTTCCACTGTGTGGTGTCTGCTTCCATTGTGTTGTGTCTGCTCCCACTATGTGGTGTCTGCTTCCATTGTGTTGTGTCTGCTTCCACTGTGTGGTGTATGCTTGCACTGTGTGGTGTCTGCTTCCACTGTGTTGTGTCTGCTTCCACTGTGTGATGTCTTCTTGCACTGTGTGGTGTCTGCTTCCACTGTGTTGTGTCTGCTTCCACTGTGTTGTGTCTGCATCCACTGTGTTGTGTCTGCTTCCACTGTGTGGTGTATGCTTGCACTGTGTGGTGTATGCTTGCACTGTGTGGTGTATGCTTGCACTGTGTGGTGTATGCTTGCACTGTGTGGTGTCTGCTTCCACTGTGTTGTGTCTGCTTCCACTGTATTGTGTCTGCTTCCACTGTGTGGTATATGCTTGCAGTGTGTGGTGTATGCTTGCACTGTGTGGTGTATGCTTGCACTGTGTGGTGTATGCTTGCACTGTGTGGTGTATGCTTGCACTGTGTGGTGTCTTCTTGCACTGTGTAGTGTCTGCTTGCACTGTGTGGTGTATGCTTGCACTGTGTGGTGTCTGCTTGCATTGTGTGGTGTATGCTTGCACTGTGTCGTGTCTTCTTGCACTGTGTAGTGTCTGCTTGCACTGTGTGGTGTATGCTTGCACTGTGTGGTGTCTGCTTCCACTGCGTTGTGTCTGCTTCCACTGTGTTGTGTCTGCTTCCACTGTGTGGTGTATGCTTGCACTGTGTGGTGTCTTCTTGCACTGTGTGGTGTCTGCTTCCACTGCGTTGTGTCTGCTTCCACTGTGTTGTGTCTGCTTCCACTGTGTGGTGTATGCTTGCACTGTGTGGTGTATGCTTGCACTGTGTGGTGTCTGCTTCCACTGTGTTGTGTCTGCTTCCACTGTGTGGTGTCTTCTTGCACTGTGTGGTGTCTGCTTCCACTGTGTTGTGTCTGCTTCCACTGTGTTGTGTATGCTTGCACTGTGTGGTGTATGCTTGTACTGTGTGGTGTATGCTTGCAGTGTGTGGTGTCTGTTTCCACTGTGTGGTGTCTTCTTGCACTGTGTGGTGTCTGCTTCCACTGTGTTGTGTCTGCTTCCACTGTGTTGTGTCTGCTTCCACTGTGTGGTGTATGCTTGCACTGTGTGGTGTATGCTTGCACTGTGTGGTGTATGCTTGCACTGTGTGGGTCTAGAGAATGTACAGAGAATCTTCACTATGCACAAATTCAATCAAGCTGCTAAATTACTAGAAATGTCTGAACTCCCTTGACCTGTATGTCTTGAACGACGGCTTGAAAGATGCATCATAATTTATCCCTGGAAAATCCTAGACAGATTTGTTCCAAATCTGTCCACAGAAATCGTTCTCTACTAAAGCAAGAAGCTCAAAGACGGTACAAAATACCCATAATGAAAAGCAAAGATGTCATGAGTACAGTGAAAGGCAGTATAATAAGTGCAAGGGGCCCAAGACTAATAAATGTTCTCCCACCATACATAAGGGGAATACCCAATGCCTCCAAGAGAACCATACCCCGGCCGGGATTGAACCCGCGGTCAGAGAGTCTCAAAACTCCAGCCCATTTTGAAAGGCGGAACAAGACTGTTTTGGGGTCCCTGGAGGCAGGTTGAGGCGTCTCTCAAAACTGAGAATTTGAAGTCCAATAAAACCATTGGTAAACTTTCATAAATGCTTTATTTCCTGGGCAGCAGAATGACCAGATAACATATGCTTTATATGTATACTTTATAGATTTTGAAAATTTTTGTTGACCTATAAGTATACAGGCGCCTAAATTTTTGAACGTTGAATAAGTTCTTTCAAAGTAAAATAAATTCTTAAAAGTTTAATACTCCTTTAGACTACCTAGTGAAATAAGCTTTTCTGGGTTTTTTTGTCTACAAAATTTCTAACAACACTATCAAAATCAATTTCTCTGGCAATGTTCGATTCAACATTCAGTCTTGCTAAATCAACAAGTCGGATTTAGGACATAGTAGACCTTAAACATCAAAATAAAACGAACATGGCTACGAGGCCCCTTCAGAGATTCACAGCCCCTGGACCAATGTACCAACAGAACCCTGCTCTCTTAAGCCCTGGGGGATAGCCAATAGACCCTTTGCTGTCTTCAAGAGGGGACTGGATAAGTTCCCAAAGGTCATTTCCCGATCAGTAAGGCTGTAGTTGGTACGTTGGATTTGATCCACTTGGTGACCTGGTCAGAGACCGGGCCGCAGGGGCATTGACCCCCGCAACACTCTCCATTTAGACTCGAGGTGTGAGGGCATATATGCATGAGTACACATCAGTTTGTGATTAACCACGGCAGCAATTACTAAAACCGATCTTCCTCAATTACCATAACTCAGTCATTCAAACATAACCCGTCATCACCATCCCAGACTCTCCCACTCTGGCGTCAATCTCAAGCAGTGGCTGTACTCAACGAGGGGAGAAAAAAAAAAGAAATGATCTTCACCAAATCTTAAGAATTTCGTGACACTAATTCCTCTCGAATTGCTTTAGGTTACCCATAAGCCAAATTACCCGTTTTCTCTGGTCTTGAGCCGATACGTTGGTTGGTCGCCGACCACTGCCTCTCCCGGGACCATCCAGCCTCATTCACCGTGCCCCAAACAAGCTAAATCATTTTTCCCGACAAGTAATTTGCTTCGCGGAATATTGGTGTTGGTTATTGTGGTGCGGTCCAGCGGGACAGCCCGCTGGCCCGGGACGTCAACACACCAGGGAGTATATACCAAAGAAAATGCACTCTGGCAAATTAATGAGAGAAAATTAACAGCGAGGGGGGGAAGGGGAAAACTATGTGGCAGGAGGTGAATTTAAAAAAAAAATTTAAGACAGGAAAATTGCATTGAACAAAAAAATTCATTATGAATGAATGTTCTTTACACGTGAATTAATGTGGTGCTTATATTATTAACATATACGCTCTCTCTCTCTCTTATATATATATACATATATATATATATATATATATATATATATATATATATATATATATATATATATATATATATATATATATATATATAGATATATATATACCCTCAGACTGTAAGGGTAACCGTGGCCAGTGACACCTGCGCTACTCTGAGACCTCTCCCTGCTTTGGCTGCTCCCTTGCAACATAGCACAGCTCCTGATGACGCACTGAAAGTACTTGAGCTAAAGGTTTCCACCCGCCCGTAGCTTGTCCTGCATATATATATGTATGTATATATATATATATATATATATATATATATATATATATATATATATATATATATATATATATATATATATATGTATATAACAACACTGCACTAGCCAAGGAGTCGAACCCATGTTGTTTTGACCCGCCTTAGATCACTAGACCAGTAGTTTAAGGTGTCATGCATTTTCGCTCACCATGAGGCGGCCCAAAATAGCATAGGCTCGACTCCTTGGCTAGTGCAGTGTTGTTATTGATCAATACCACTCGTTTCGTGGGTACAATAATATATATATACACACACACACACACACACACACACACATATATATATATATATATATATATGTCGTGCCGAATATGTGAAACTGGTCAATTAGCAAGAACTCATTTAAAATTAAGTCCTTTCTAAAATTTTCTCTTGTACGTTTAAAGATATATTTTTTTCATTAATATTGACGTAAAAATTTATAATTTTGCACCAAAAGGAACTTAGGAAACTTACCTAACCTTATTACAATAAGAACAATTTATTTTAGCCTAACCCAACTAAATATATTTTAGATTTGTTTACAGTAATTTAATACTAAACAAACACAGTGAAATATATTTTTTTCGTTAGGTTCAGAATGATTTTGGCGAAATTACTGCATACACAAATTTTCGTTTGTCTTATATGGCAAGATGAGCGTTGCTATTTAAGCAAAGATCGCAAGCTCTGCCTATTCGGCACGACATATATATATATATATATATATATATATATATATATATATATATATATATATATATATATATATATATATATATATATATATATAAATGTCGTGCCGAATAGGCAGAACTTGCGATCTTGGCTTAAATAGCAACGCTCATCTTGCCATATAGGACAAGCGAAAATTTGTGTATGCAATAATTTCGCCAAAATCATTCTGAACCTAACGAAAAAAATATATTTGATTGTGTTTGTTTAGTACTAAATTATTGTTAACGTATTTAAAATATATTTAGTTGGGTAAGTCTAAAATAAATTGATCTTGTTATAATAAGGTTAGGTAAGTTTTCTAAAATTCTTTTGGTGCAAAATTAAAATTTTTTACATTAACATTAATGAAAAAAATATATCTTTAAACGTATAAGAGAAAATTTCAGAAAAGACTTAATTTTAAATGAGTTCTTTAATTGACCAGTTTTACATATTCGGCACGACATATATATTATATATATATATATATATATATATATATATATATATATATATATATATATATATATATATATATATATATATATATATATATATATATATATATATATATATATATATATATGTGTGTGTGTGTGTGTGTGTGTACTCACCTAGTTGTGCTCACCTAGTTGAGGTTGCGGGGGTCGAGTCCGAGCTCCTGGCCCCGCCTCTTCACTGATCGCTACTAGGTCACTCTCCCTGATCCCTGAGCTTTATCATACCTCTGCTTAAAGCTATGTATGGATCCTGCCTCCACTACATCGCTTCCCAAACTATTCCACTTACTGACTACTCTGTGGCTGAAGAAATACTTCCTAACATCCCTGTGATTCATCTGTGTCTTCAACTTCCAACTATGTCCCCTTGTTACTGTGTCCAATCTCTGGAACATCCTGTCTTTGTCCACCTTGTCAATTCCTCTCAGTATTTTGCATGTCGTTATCATGTCCCCCCTATCTCTCCTGTCCTCCAGTGTCGTCAGGTTGATTTCCCTTAACCTCTCCTCGTAGGACATACCTCTTAACTCTGGGACTAGTCTTGTTGCAAACCTTTGCACTTTCTCTAGTTTCTTTACGTGCTTGGCTAGGTGTGGGTTCCAAACTGGTGCCGCATACTCTAATATGGGTCTAACGTACACGGTGTACAGGGTCCTGAACGATTCCTTATTAAGATGTCGGAATGCTGTTCTGAGGTTTGTTAGGCGCCCATATGCTGCAGCAGTTATTTGGTTGATGTGCGCTTCAGGAAATGTGCCTGGTGTTATACTCACCCCAAGATCTTTTTCCTTGAGTGAGGTTTGTAGTCTCTGGCCCCCTAGACTGTACTCTGTCTGCGGTCTTCTTTGCCCTTCCCCAATCTTCATGACTTTGCACTTGGTGGGATTGAACTCCAGGAGCCAATTGCTGGACCAGGTCTGCAGCCTGTCCAGATCCCTTTGTAGTTCTGCCTGGTCTTCGATCGGGTGAATTCTTCTCATCAACTTCACGTCATCTGCAAACAGGGACACCTCAGAGTCTATTCCTTCCGTCATGTCGTTCACAAATACCAGAAAGAGCACTGGTCCTAAGACTGATCCCTGTGGGACCCCGCTGGTCACAGGTGCCCACTCTGACACCTCGCCACGTACCATGACTCGCTGCTGTCTTCCTGACAAGTATTCCCTGATCCATTGTAGTGCCTTCCCTGTTATCCCTGCTTGGTCCTCCAGTTTTTGCACCAATCTCTTGTGTGGAACTGCGTCAAACGCCTTCTTGCAGTCCAAGAATATGCAATCCACCCACCCCTCTCTGTCTTGTCTTACTGCTGTCACCATGTCATAGAACTCCAGTAGGTTTGTGACACAGGATTTCCCATCCCTGAAACAATGTTGGCTGCTGTTGATGAGATCATTCCTTTGTAGGTGTTCCACCACTCTTCTCCTGATAATCTTCTCCATGATTTTGCTTACTATACATGTCAGTGACACTGGTCTGTAGTTTAATGCTTCATGTCTGTCTCCTTTTTTAAAGATTGGGACTACATTTGCTGTCTTCCATGCCTCAGGCAATCTCCCTGTTTCGATAGATGTATTGAATATTGTTGTTAGGGGTGCACATAGCGCCTCTGCTCCCTCTCTCAATACCCATGGGGAGATGTTATCTGGCCCCATTGCCTTTGAGGTATCTAGCTCACTCAGAAGCCTCTTCACTTCTTCCTCGGTTGTGTGCACTGTGTCCAGCACATGGTGGTGTGCCCCACCTCTCCGTCTTTCTGGAGCCCCTTCTGTCTCCTCTGTGAACACTTCTTTGAATCTCTTGTTGAGTTCCTCACATACTTCACGGTCATTTCTTGTCGTCTCTCCTCCTTCCTTCCTTAGCCTGATTACCCGGTCCTTGACTGTTGTTTTTCTCCTGATGTGGCTGTACAACAGTTTCGGGTCAGATTTGGCTTTCGCTGCTATGTCATTTTCATATTGTCTTTGGGCCTCCCTTCTTATCAGTGCATATTCGTTTCTGGCTCTACGACTGCTCTCCTTATTTTCCTGGGTCCTTTGCCTTCTATATTTCTTCCATTCCCTAGCACACTTGGTTTTTGCCTCCCTGCACCTTTGGGTAAACCATGGGCTCATCCTGGCTTTTTCATTATTCCTGTTATCCTTGGGTACAAACCTCTCCTCAGCCTCCTTGCATTTTGTTGCTACATATTCCATCATCTCATTAACTGGCTTCCCTGCCAGTTCTCTGTCCCACTGAACCCCGTTCAGGAAGTTCCTCATTCCTGTGTAGTCCCCTTTCTTGTAGTTTGGCTTCACTCGTCCTGGCCTTCGTGCTTCTCCCTCCACTTGTAGCTCTACTGTGTATTCGAAGCTTAAAACCACATGGTCACTGGCCCCAAGGGGTCTTTCATATGTGATGTCCTCGATATCTGCACTACTCAAGGTGAATACTAAGTCCAGCCTTGCTGGTTCATCCTCTCCTCTCTCTCTTGTAGTGTCCCTTACGTGTTGGTACATGAAGTTTTCCAGTACCACCTCCATCATCTTAGCCCTCCATGTATCTTGGCCCCCACACGGGTCCAAGTTCTCCCAATCGATCTCCTTGTGGTTAAAGTCACCCATGATCAGGAGCTTTGCCCTGCATGCATGAGCTCTTCTGGCCACTCTAGCCAGTGTGTCAACCATCGCTCTATTGCTCTCGTCGTACTCTTGCCTTGGCCTCCTGCTGTTCTGTGGTGGGTTATACATCACTGCTATTACCACCTTGGGACCTCCAGAGTGAAGCGTTCCCGCTATGTAATCACTTTCTTCTCTGCTGTCTCCTCTCTCCAGCTCATCAAAATTCCAGCGATTTTTGATCAGCAATGCCACTCCTCCACCCCCCCTGTTCCCTCTGTCTTTCCTCAGGATTTGGTATCCCATTGGAAAGATGGCATCTGTTATCATACCTGTAAGCTTGGTTTCTGTGAGAGCTATGATGTCCGGTGATGCCTCTTTGACTCTTTCATGCCACTCCTCCCACTTATTTGTTATTCCATCAGCGTTTGTGTACCATACCTTCAGTTTCCTTTCCAACACTGTGGTTTGGGGGGCCTGTGAGGGTGGGAGACCTGGTAGCATACTGTGGGATTCTATAGCTCGGTGTTGGGTGGAGGCTGTGGGTATGGACTGTAGTGTGTGTTGGGATGGTGTGATAGGTTGTATGGTTCTGAGAATAGTTGTGTGTGCTTGCCCTTGCTGTTCTGTTCTGCTCTGACTGACCTCTGCTGGTTCCATCCTTGTCTCTTTTCCTAGCTCCTTTCGCTTTTTTGTCCTCTCCCTCAGCTGCTGTCGTTCTGATTGTGTTCTGTCTCTGTCTAGGAACACCCTCTTGTACTCTTCCGAGTATTTCAATCGTGGTTTCTCTTGGAGGATCCTGTTCCGCACTGTTTCCGTCCTGAGAATCAGCTTGATTGGTCGGTTTCTCCCCTTCGAGTACCCCCCTATTCTCTGAAAATTTACAATCTCGTCCATCTCTTCACCTATTTCCGTGATGATTTTCTCAATCTCCTTTTTTTCTTCCTGCTGCCTTTCAGTGTGTGTCCTTTCCTCTCTCTCCTGAAGCCCATGGATAAACACTGATTTTGCCCTTTCCTCCTCCCATTGCCTCACCCTCTGTGACTCTGGATCCTGCCTGTACGTGGTCAGTTTCTCCCTTGATTTTTCCAGTGGCTCTTGATAGCATAGTTGTGCCTCAGCATTCGACCTATCACCCTCTCCATCTGCACCCAGCTGTTCTTCCCTTTCACTCCTTGGCCCTCCTTGGCAGGCTGATATGACCTTAGTATAATTCATGATTCCTTCCTTCCTGTTTGGCCTCGCAGCTTCATATGCTGTGTCTTCTCTGGTCACTGCCCCTGTAACTCGCTTCAGCCTATTTATCTCAACTTCTAGGACCCTTATCTTGGCTATTGCAGTTTCGACTTGTGCCTCCCAATTCTTTGTCTCCTTCTCCAACCTCTTTTCCAATTTCACAGAGAGCTCTTTCTCCATTTTTTCAGAAAGCTCTCCTAATTTTCTCTCCCACTCTTGTTCCATCCTTTTCCACTGCTCCTCCATCCACTCCTCCCTACCAGAACCATTCTCATCTGATCCTTGGTTCCTGCGAGTCCCCACCATTTTTTTTTTTTGTGAGAGAAGAGAGAAGGGAAAGGTAGAAGGAGAGAGAGATGGGAAGAGTGAGAAGGGAAAGGGGGAGAGAGAGTGTGAGAGGGGAAAGAGAGAGAAGGGAAGGGAAGGAGAGGGGGAGAGTGTGTGTGTGTGTGTGTGTGTGTGTGTGTGTGTATGTGTGTGTGTGTGTGTGTGTGTGTGTGTGTGTGTGTGTGTGTGTGTGTGTGTGTGTGTGTGTGTGTGTGTGTGTGTGTGTGTGTAGTGCCGAATAGGTAAAACTTGCTATTTTGGCTTAAATAGCAACACTCTTCTTGCCGAATAAGGCAAGGGAAAATTTGTGTATGCAATAATCTCACAAAAATCATTCTGAACCTAACGAAAAAAATGTATTTCATTGCGTTTTTTTATTTAACGTAAACGAAAAAATATATCTTTAAACATATAATAGAAATTTTTAGAAAGGACTTAATTTTAAATGAGTTCTTGCTAAGTGACCAGTTTTACCTTCTCGGCACGGCATATATATATATATATATATATATATATATATATATATATATATATATATATATATATATATATATATATATATATATATATATATATATATTATAAATACTCAGTGCCAACTTTGTTAGGTGCACGCTTCTGGCACTGGGTAGGTCCCTCCTTTGCCCCCACAACAGCCTGAATTCTTCGTGGTACGGGTTCAACAAGGTGCCGGCAATGTTCCTTAGAGATTTTGGTCCATGTTGACATGACAGCATCGCGCACTTGCTGCAGATTTGTCGGCTGCACATTCATGCTGCGAACCTCCCATTTCGATATGGAAAACTTGAGAAAATTAAAACTGTATCAGAGTAAAACAAATTCCAAGCACACAATAGAGCGAAAAACTAAAGTGATGGACCCGGGAGTGATAGTGTCAGAGGATCTCACCTTCAAGGATCACAACACTGTATCTACCACATCTGCTAGAAAAATGATAGGATAGATAATGAGAACCTTCAAAACTAGGGATGCCATGCCCATGATGACTCTTCAAACCGCTTGTCCTCTCTAGGCTGGAATATTATGGTACACTAACGGCCCCTTTCAAGGCAGGTGAAATTGCACACCTGGGGAATGTACAGAGAACCTTCACGTCACATATAAGCATGGTAAAGCACCTAAATTACTGGGAATGGTTGAAGTCCCTTGATTTGTATTCCCTGGAATGTAGGAGAGAAAGAGACATGGCAATATACACCTGGAAAATCCTAGAGGGATTACTACCAAAGTTGC
>NC_091307.1:8586222-8623537 GCF_038502225.1 Cherax quadricarinatus
CCCCAAACCGTCTAACCCCCCCAACTACCTCCCTCCCTCCAATAACCATCCTCCCCCTCCCCCATAACCATCCATCCCCTCTCTCCCTCAAACCATCTAACTCCCTCCCCCAACTATCTCTACCCCTCCAATAACCATCCTCCCCCTCCCCCACAACCATCCATCCCCTCTCCTCCTAACCATCTATTCCTCTCCCCCTAACCACCCGTCCCCCCTTCTGTGGAGAAACGGGGGAACCTAGAACCAGGATGAGGACAAGGGGCTCCAAGGACAAATCTGGGAGGGAGGAATGGGAGGTAGAGCTCAAAAAAAGGGAGGAAGACTGGGGAAGGAGACTAGATGAGCTGGAAAGGAAGATGGAAGAGAGGTTAGCAGCAGAATGCAGAAGGTGGAAGCAACAGGCCACAGCAGCAGAAATCAAGATAGAGAGATTAGAAGAGGAGCTGAGACATCTGAAACAGCACAGAGACAAAGATATTACAGAAGTAGCATCGGCAATGGCTACATCAAACACAGACAACAGGTCTGAAGGAAGCATGGAAACTAAACTGTATGCAGAGGTCCTGTCAAACCCACATGGGGCCAAAACAAAGACAGGGAGCACACTAGGACAGAATGAGAGGTTGGAAGACATTGAAGGAACTAGGACATGTGCAAGGACCTTACCAGATACCTGTGGGGGCCAGGAACAGGTGAGCAGGAAGGACAAACCAAGAAGCATAGGGGCCATAACTAGGGAAGGGACTGAAGGAAGAAACACTCCACGGGAAGGAACTAAAACACATCAGAGGATGCAATGGGAGTCACAGTGGGAGGTGGAAAGGGAGAGATCCGTGTTTGTCTATGGGCTAGACGAAGCTAAAGGGGAAACTTATGATGAAAGAAAGCAGGAGGAGAAAAAAGCGATTGAAGATATCATGGTGATAGGCGAGGGGGACATGACCCAGGTGGCAAATTTTCGGAGAATTGGGTGGTTCACAAAGAAAAGGAATCGGCCTCTCAAAGTAATTTTCAAGGCAGAATCAACCCGAACCATGATCCTGCAGGAGAAAGCACGGCTGAGAGGCAAGCAGGAGTTCCGGAGTGTGTACCTCGATCAAATTCAAATTCAAATTCAAATTCAAAGTTTATTCTCTATAAAGATTACAATGTTGAATTTACAGAATTTGGTTGTTGTGTGGTTTACATGTAGTTAAATAATGATTACAGAGTGTACCACTAGAACGCCTAGCATGGCTAGGCATTTCGGGCAGACTTAGTTTAATTCTTTATTTTAAAATATTACAAATTATGAGGTAAGTTGGTATTATGGCTTAGTGACTAAATACTAGTTTGTGAGTTTAGCAATGTGAATGCTTTTGTTTTGGCACAGTACATAGTTTCAGTATTGGAGTATCATAGGATTCATTATTTTAAGATTGAGATTAATATTTCTGTTTATGGTCAAATGGGTGAGTGAGTGTAAGTGTGAACCACCAGGTGGTATTTGTGTAGTTAGTTGATGGGGTTTATCATGGAGATAAGATGTTTTCTAATGGTAGTTTTGAAGGTGATGAATGTGTCTGCAGATCGAGACAGAACACAGGACGAAAGGAAGACAATGAAAGAGAGAGTTCAAAAACGAAAGGAGAAATGGGAGGAAATGAAAAAGGAGAGCAGAATAACCCAGGATCAAATGGAAGGACAAATGCATCCCCCAGAAACACCTGCAGAAGGACTCCAGCCACGACACCCCTAAGGCAACTGAACAATCCAAACCAACCATCACACACCGATCCCTCTGTTTCCACCCCCCGCACCACAGTTACAGTATTAGAACAGAAGTTGAAGGTTTGGTACACAAATGCAGATGGATTAACGAATAAACATGAGGAATGGCAAGAAAGAATCAATGAGAAGTCCCCAGACATCATAGCAGTTACAGAAACAAAACTCACGGAGACAATAACAGATGCAATCTTCCCACCAGGATACCAGATCATGAGGAAAGATAGAAGGGGCAGGGGGGAGGTGGGGTTGCTCTGCTCGTAAAAAACAGATGGAAATTCGAGAAAATGGAAAGCATAGATGAGACTGGAGAAAGAGACTACATAGCAGGTACACTTCAGTCTGGGGAACACAAAGTGGTCATTGCAGTGATGTATAATCCACCACAGAACTGCAGGAGGCCAAGAGAGGAATATGAAGAGAGCAACAGAGCAATGGTGGACACACTTGCTGAGGTGGCAAGAAGAACTCACTCCAGCAGAGCAAAGTTGCTGGTTATGGGGGATTTCAACCACAGGGAGATTGACTGGGAAAACCTGGAGCCACATGGGAGTCCAGAAACATGGAGAGCCAGGATGTTGGACGTGGTGCTGGAAAACCTCATGCACCAACATGTTAAGGACACTACCAGAGTGAGAGGGGAGGATGAACCAGCAAGATTGGACCTTGTGTTCACCCTGGGCGGCTCAGACATTGAGGACATCAAGTATGAGAGTCCCCTAGGAGCTAGCGACCACGTGGTTCTGTGCTTTGAATACATAGTAGAGCTGCAAGTGGAGAGAATAACAGGAGTTGAATGGGAAAAGCCTGACTATAAAAGAGGGGACTACATACGGTTGAAGAACTTCCTGCGGGAGGTCCAGTGGGACAGAGAACTGGCAGGAAAGCCAGTAAATGAAATGATGGAATATGTAACAACAAAATGCAAGGAGGCAGTGGAAAGGTTTATTCCCAAGGGCAACAGTAACAACGGGAAAACCAGAACTAGCCCCTGGTTTACCCGACGGTGTAAGGAGGCAAAAACAAAATGCAATAGAGAATGGAAAAAGTACAGAAGGCAGAGAACACACGAAAATAGGGAGATCAGTCGCAGAGCTAGGAATGAGTACGCACAGGTAAGGAGGGAGGCTCAACGACAGTATGAAAATGACATAGCATCGAGAATCAAGACTGACCCGAAACTGTTGTATAGCCACATCAGGAGGAAGACAACAGTCAAAGACCAGGTGATCAGATTAAGGACAGAAGGTGGAGAACTCACAAGAAATGATCAGGAGGTATGTGAGGAGCTGAACAGGAGAATTAAGGAAGTTTTTACAGTAGAGACAGGAAGTCCTGTGGAAAGACAGCACAGAAGGGAACATCAAGAGGGAATATACCAGCAAGTGTTGGATGACATACGAACAACTGAGGAGGAGGTGAAGAAGCTCTTAAGTGACCTTGACACCTCAAAGGCGATGGGACCGGACAACATCTCCCCATGGGTCCTTAGAGAAGGAGCAGAGATGCTGTGCGTGCCTCTAACCACAATCTTCAACACATCCCTTGAAACTGGGCAACTACCTGAGAAATGGAAGACAGCTAATGTAGTCCCCATATTTAAGAAAGGAAACAGAAACGAGGCACTAAACTACAGACCTGTGTCTCTGACATGTATTGTGTGCAAAGTCGTGGAGAAGATTATCAGGAGGAGAGTGGTGGAACACCTGGAAAGGAACAAGATTATAAATGAAAACCAGCATGGGTTCATGGAAGGCAAATCTTGTATCACAAACCTCCTGGAGTTTTATGACAAGGTAACAGAAGTAAGACACGAGAGAGAGGGGTGGGTAGATTGCGTTTTCCTAGACTGCAGGAAGGCTTTTGACACAGTTCCCCACAAGAGATTAGTGCAGAAGCTGGAGGATCAGGCGCATGTAAAAGGGAGGGCACTGCAATGGATAAGGGAATACCTGACAGGGAGGCAGCAACGAGTCATGGTACGTGAAGAGGTATCACAGTGGGCGCCTGTTACAAGCGGGGTCCCACAGGGGTCAGTTCTAGGACCAGTGCTATTTTTGATATATGTGAACGACATGATGGAAGGAATAGACTCTGAAGTGTCCCTGTTCGCAGTTGACGTGAAGTTGATGAGAAGAATTAAATCGGACGAGGATGAGGCAGGACTGCAAAGAGACCTGGACAGGCTGGACATGTGGTCCAGTAACTGGCTTCTCGAATTCAATCCAGCCAAATGCAAAGTCATGAAGATTGGGGAGGGGCAAAGAAGACCGCAGACAGAGTATAGGCTAGGTGGACAAAGACTACAGACCTCACTCAGGGAGAAAGACCTTGGGGTGACCATAACACCGAGCACATCACCGGAGGCACACATCAGCCAAATAACCGCTGCAGCATACGGGCCCCTGGCAAACCTGAGAATAGCGTTCCGATACCTTAATAAGGAATCGTTCAAGACACTGTACACTGTGTATGTTAGGCCCATACTGGAGTATGCAGCACCAGTCTGGAACCCACACCTGGTCAAGCACGTCAAGAAGTTAGAGAAAGTACAAAGGTTTGCAACAAGGCTAGTCCCAGAGCTCAAGGGAATGTCGTACGAGGAAAGGTTAAGGGAAATCGGACTGACGACACTGGAGGACAGAAGGGTCAGGGGAGATATGATAACGACATACAAGATACTGCGGGGAATAGACAAGGTGGACAGAGATAGGATGTTCCAGAGAGGGGACACAGGGACAAGGGGTCACAACTGGAAGCTGAAGACTCAGACGAGTCACAGGGATGTTAGGAAGTATTTCTTCAGTCATAGAGTTGTCAGCAAGTGGAATAGCCTAGCAAGTGAAGTAGTGGAGGCAGGAATCATACATAGTTTTAAGATGAGGTATGACAAAGCTCAGGAAGCAGAGAGAGAGAGGACCCAGTAGCGATCAGTGAAGAGGCGGGGCCAGGAGCTGAGTCTCGACCCCTGCAACCACAATTAGGTGAGTACAATTAGGTGAGTACACATGCACAGATAAGAAGGGAGGCTCAGCGGCAATACGAAAATGACATAGCATCGAAAGTCAAGACTGACCCGAAGCTGTTGTACAGCCACATCAGGAGGAAAACAACAGTTAAGGACCAGGTAATCAGATTGAGGAAGGGTGATGGGGAAATCACAAGAAACGACCGGGAGGTATGTCAGGAGCTCAACACAAGATTTAAAGAATTATTTACAGTGGAAACCAGTAGGACTCCAGGAAATCAGTGAAGGGGGGTGCACCAGCAAGTGCTGGATGAGGTACATATAACCAAGGAGGAGGTGAAGAAGCTGCTATGCGAACTTGACACCTCAAAGGCGGTGGGACCAGACAACATCTCTCCGTGGGTCCTTAAAGAGGGAGCAGAGATATTGTGTGTACCGTTAACAAAGATCTTCAACACATCATATGAAACTGGGCAACTCCCCGGGGTATGGAAGATGGCAAATGTAGTCCCAATTTTTAAAAAATGAGACAGACATGAGGCACTAAACTACAGACCTGTATCACTAACGTGTATAATATGCAAGGTCATGGAGAAGATCATCAGGAGGAGAGTGGTGGAGCACCCGGAAAGAAACAAGTGTATAACTGACAACCAGCATGGTTTCAGGGAGGGAAAATCCTGTGTCACAAACCTATTAGAGTTTTATGACAAGGTGACAGAAGTAAGACAAGAGAGAGAGGGGTGGATCGACTGCATTTTTTTGGACTGCAAGAAGGCCTTCGACACAGTTCCTCACAAGAGGTTACTGCAAAAGCTAGAGGATCAGGCACACATAACAGGAAAGGCACTGCAATGGATAAGAGAATACCTTACAGGGAGGCAACAATGAGTCATGGTACGTGACGAGGTGTCAAAGTGGGCGCTTGTGACAAGCGGGGTTCCACAGGGGTCAGTCCTAGGACCTGTGCTGTTCTTGGTATATGTGAATGACATAACGGAAGGGATAGACTCAGAAGTGTCCTTGTTTGCGGACGATGTGAAGTTAATGAGAAGAATCAAATCGGATGAGGATCAGGTAGGACTACAAAGAGACCTGGACAGGCTACAAGCCTGGTCCAGCAACTTGCTCCTTGAGTTTAACCCCGCCAAATGCAAAGTCATGAAGATTGGGGAAGGGCAAAGAAGACCGCAGACACAATATAATTTAGATGACCAAAGTCTGCGAACCTCACTCAAGGAAAAAGATCTGGGGGTGAGTATAACACCGAGCATATCTCCTGAGGCGCACATCAATCAGATAACTGCTGCAGCATACGGGCGCCTGGCAAACCTACGGATAGCGTTCCGATACCTCAGTAAGGAGTCGTTCAAGACTCTGTATACCATTTACGTCAGGCCCATACTGGAGTATGCAGCACCAGTTTGGAATCCACACCTAGTCAAGCACGTCAAGAAATTAGAGAAAGTGCAAAGGTTTGCAACAAGACTAGTCCCAGAGCTACGGGGATTGTCCTACGAAGAAAGGTTGAGGGAAATCGGCCTGACGACACTGGAGGCCAGGAGGGTCAGGGGAGACATGATAACGACATATAAAATACTGCGCGGAATAGACGAGGTGAACAAAGACGGGATGTTCCAGAGATGGGACACAGACACAAGAGGTCACAATTGGAAGTTGAAGACTTAGATGAATCAAAGGGATGTTAGGAAGTATTTCTTCAGTCATAGAGTAGTCAAGCCGTGGAATAGCCTAGAAAGTGAAGTGGTGGAGGCGGGAACCATACATAGTTTTAATGCGAGGTATGATAAAGCTCATGGAGCAGGGAGAGAGAGGACCTAGTAGCAATCAGTGAAGAGGCGGGGCCAGGAGCTATGACTCGACCCCTGCAACCACAAATAGGTGAGTACACACACACACACACACACACACACACACACACAGACACACACATATATATATATATATATATATATATATATATATATATATATATATATATATATATATATATTTATATATATATATATATATATATATATATATATATATATATATATATATATATATATATATATATATATATATATATATATATATATATATATATATATATATATATATATATATATATATATATATATATATATATATATATATATATATATATATATATACACACACAGGAACAAAGGGACACAACTAGAAGCTGAAAATTCAGATGAGTCATAGGGATGTTAGGAAGTATTTCTTTAGCCTTTAAGTTATCAGGAAGTGGAACACTGTGGAAAGTGATATCGTGGAGACAGGATTCATTCATAGCTTTAAGAAGAGGTATGATAAGGCTCTTGGAGCTGGGAGTGACTTGTTAGCAACTAGCGAAGAGGCAGGACCAGGAGCTGTGATCACGTAAAGGTGAGTACACACCCAATAGGCAGCTCACAACAGGTAGAACCTGGGTTCGATTCTTATGTTCAGGGTTCCTTTCTTCCCTGTTCAGTGTGTTCTTGGTATAATAGAAACTAACGCGCCATAATATTGCTCTTTATTCACTTTATTCTGTCAATAAGGGATAACGTTGTGGCAGTTGAGTCTAGTTCACTATTTTGTTCTTTTTTCATAAAAGTTATGTATACCCTTTACGGGTTTATCGCTTAAATTATTATTATTAATATTATTATTATTATTATTATTATTATTATTATTATTATTATTATTATTATTATTATATTTTATTATAATAATAATAATGATAATAAAATATAATAATATTTTATTATTATTATTATTATTATTATTATTACGCCATTTCTAAAAATAGGTACCTGAATGTTAGTCAGCTGTTATAAGCAGAATGTTAAGGGGTGATAGTGTATCTTAGAACAGAGTGATTCTTCCTTGTCGTCAGTGAGCTGAGCATCATGGTCCAGGATTGTATTTATGATCAACAATCAAATTAGGCAAGGCAGTGTGTCAGGTGTCCAGGCATTGACAATCACCATTACTAGCACTCTTAAGGAACTTACCATCACTAAACAAGGCCACACAGACATCGGCAAAACCGGCATCTATGTCATTCTATGCAGAGGTTGTAATCAAATCTACTTTGGGCAAGCCTCTAGGGACATGCGCAAGGACGCACCAATACAACACACAACGTTATTAACGCTTGCGTCATTCACTGCGACATACGAAATGATCTGCGGCTGGGTTATTCCTGATGGAAGGGAATAAACAGAGGATGAAGTGTCTAGGATCTTCCCCGATCACCACCTCCGACACCATTTGTCCGTCGCCACTCGGCCGGTCAGGCCTAAATGTTGACAGTGTTTGGACGACAGTCCATCTGTTCCAGTCTCTGAAAAAAATATTGTTACAAGAGATAGCTAAAATAAGCTTATGAATAACTTGTAGACGACAACAAGGAACCAGAACCAGTCACACCACCTGGTTTATAAGTGACTTAACTGCACTTAGCACTAGCTCCACTACCACCATCACCACCACCACCATCACCACCACCACTACCACCAACACCACCACCACCATCACCACCACCACTACCACCAACACCACCACCACTACCACCATCACCACCACCACCATCACCACCACCACTACCACCATCACCACCACCACTACCACCATCACCACCACTACCACCATCACCATCACCACCACCACTACCACCATCACCACTACCACCATCACCACCACCACTACCACCATCACCACCACCACTACCACCATCACCACTACCACTACCACCATCACCACCACCCCTACCACCATCACCACCACCACTACCACCATCACCATCACCACCACCACTACCACCATCACCACTACCACCACCACCACTACCACCATCACCACCACCACTACCACCATCACCACCACCACTACCACCATCACCACCACCACTACCACCATCACCACCACCACTACCACCATCACCATCACCACCACCACTACCACCATCACCACTACCACCATCACCACCACCACTACCACCATCACCACCACCAGTACCACCATCACCACCACCACCAGTACCACCATCACCACCACCACCACTACCACCATCACCACCACCACTACCACCATCACCACCACCACTACCACCATCACCACCACCACTACCACCATCACCACCACCACTACCACCATCACCACAACCACTACCACCATCACCACCACCACTACCACCATCACCACCACCACTACCACCATCACCACCACCACTACCACCATCGCCACCACCACTACCACCATCACCACCACCACTACCACCATCACCATCACCACTACCACCATCACCACCACCACTACCACCATCACCATCACCACTACCACCATCACCACCACCACTACCACCATCACCACCACCACTACCACCATCACCACCACCACTACCACCATCACCACCACCACTACCACCATCACCACCACCACTACCACCATCACCACCACCACTACCACCATCACCACCACCACTACCACCATCACCACCACCACTACCACCATCACCACCACCACTACCACCATCACCACCACCACTACCACCATCACCACCACCACTACCACCATCACCACCACCACTACCACCATCACCACTACCACCATCACCACCACCACTACCACCATCACCACCACCACTACCACCATCACCACCACCACTACCACCATCACCACCACCACTACCACAACCCTTCTTCAGCTCACATATATGCAACTTCGCTGCCCACAACCTCACCAGCCCATGAAGCTACCCAAAAAAATTCCAAAGAGACTTTGGAATCTTTCTCAGCAGTAAGATAATAATTCACTGGAGAAATGTGAGCGAGTGACTGAGTAAGATGAAGAGAAAACCGTGTGTTTAGTGCGTCTGGGTGACGTAAGAGAGGGGAAGGCTGCGTCTCTAGGACATCTGGGTAACGCAAAAGAAAAAGAGGAATCTGCGTCTATAAAGCATCTCTAGGACGCAAAAGATAAAGAGGAGGCTGCGTCTTCAGGGCATCTGGGTGAAGCAAGCTCCTCAATGTATGTGTCAGAGGTTGTTGTTTTTGTTTGTTGTTACTGTTGTTGTTTGTTAAAAAATCGAAAACCATAGCAAAAATATCTACTAGAGAATATTAGGCTTGATAAAGCTCCTGGAGAGCGAAACGTTGCCACAATAAAATGTCACATTAATTGCATTTGTGTCCTTTTACCTAACAAAATTAGGTCAGCCTGCTGATACTCTGCTAGCACCTAGCACCTAGCACCTAGCACCTAGCACCTAGCCTGTGTCTGACCTGTTAAGTATCCCGTAGCTCGACCGTTAGCGCACTCAGCTCACACTCTGAGGTCCGGAGATCGCATCTAAGGTACGGCTGGAAAACATTAGGACGTGTTTATATAAGGCACCTGGTGTCTTTGTTCACCCATCAGTATAAAATGGGTACCTGGGTGTTAGTCGACTGGTGTGGGTCGCATCCTGGGACCAAACTGACCTAATTTGCCCGAAATGCTGTGCATAACAAGCGGGTTTCTGTATAGTAGATGTCATTGGCGTCAGCTAGGACTGTATACCTTGTACATGTAGAAATAAAAGATATTTTTTTAATTTATTTTATTATTATAAGAACTCATCTGAGCAACACCAGTTGACTCTGAAAGCACTTTTAAGATGGGTTTTTATAATGAGTTTATAACTAAAAAGAAAGTTTGAGAACTTTAATAATCGAAATGACGATATCCAGGATAATTATTATATGTAATAAAATTATTATGATTATTATTATTATTATTATTATTATTATTATTATTATTATTTTATTATTATTATTATAATCAATTATTATTATTATTGTTATTATTATTATTATTATTATTATTATTATTATTATTATTATTATTATTATTATTATTATTATTATTATCAATTATTATTATTATTATTATTATTATTATTATTATTATTATTACTATATTATTATTATTATTATTATTATTATTATTATTATTATTACTATTATTATTATTATTATCAATTATTATTATTATTTTATTATTATTATAATAAATTATTATTATTATTATTATTACAATCAATTATTATTATTATTATTATTATTATTATTATTATTATTATTATTACTATATTATTATTATTATTATAATCAATTATTATTATTATTATTTTATTATTATTATAATCAATTATTATTATTGTTATTATTACAATCAATTATTATTGTTATTATTATTATTATTATTATTATTATTATTACAATCTAATAAAATGAAATGAGCATTAATGGGAATCATAATTTGGTACTCAGATCTCAGTATTTAAATCTAAATAAAGTTACCAAGAGTTTCTCTTATATTGGTATAATACTTTAACAATTTTAAATGTGCCCTTCGGCATATTACTTTGTAAAAATGGTTTAGAACACCGATATATTGATGGCTCTGCCTACCATTGCCTCACCTCGTCTGTCTGCGGTAATATAAGCACTTTCTATTAGGATATATTGTACTTTCACCAAGACTGATGGACCTAACACATCGATCCAAGGCTGAGGGGACTGATTACCTCAAACTCCTCTTCATCTTCCATCGTTTTCTCTGCATCAGACTGAAGAAGCCATCAAACAGCGAAATGTTTCCTGAATAACGACTCCCAAATATTGCCCAAGTGTCTCAGTTATCATGTTACTTTGTATATCAGGTACTCAATATACTCTCTGTAATTAACTGTACCACTGAATCAGATACAGTGTATGTATGTGAATAATGTGTGCCAGATTGAACATCGGAGACGCTTAGAGGCACAGCTTACTTAAACGCAATAAGCAGAACGAAGCAGCCGTAACACAACAGCGGACAAGGAAGAGAGAGACAACAAGAGACCTGACTTGGAACAATTAGCATGTCCTCCACCAAAGTCATAAAACTCCCAAATTACTGAATCTGAATTCAGCAACTTCCAAACCCCAACTACAACAGTGTGCAGGTACCAGCCTGAGAAAGTTACATCTTGAGTTAGACTCTGAACCTGGATCATATTGAGTGTCTCACGATACACAACCACAAAATGTCAAAAATCACTAATTCTAAATAAATCTCTGAGAGTATAGTTCCACAGAGGACAAGAAGTATGTCTCTACCTCCAACGAAATCATAGTCGAGCACTAAATTGAATCTACATCACAACAATAGCAGAGAACAGAATTCCCACAGACGGTAGGAGTAGAGAGGTGTTGCCACACTGGTGGCCAGTCAGAGAGAGAGAGAGAGAGAGATTGAGAGAGAAAGATTGCTACAGGTGGAGCCGTGAGGTAAGGTGCGCTCAAGAGCCTGATATATTTCCGAGAATGCACCAGAAGTGACAGACGAGCAAGCAAACATGTAACTGGGTGAGAGAGCATAAAAACCTTGAATCCGTCAGCACAAAAGTGTAGTAGTGCAAGTATATCCTACCCAATAACATACAAAATTAAAAACTATAAATGTGATACTATACAGCATGATAGTTTCGTTTTAGCAGCTACTGAAAATAATCATTGCAAATATAATATTAAACAAACGTCAAGGTGATTTACATCAATACACAATTTATTTTATCAGAAGTCACGGCGTTGTCCTTGTTATTGTTTTTGTTCCCTTTCCTTCCTAGAAGCAAATCTGATAACCTCCCATTACGTAGGCGCTGTGTGAGCCCTAAGTAGGCTTAGGGCTTCCCTATTACATAAAAAGTGTGGAGAACATAAGACACTTGTTGGACCACGTCTTAAAAATGCTGTCGAGTTCTGGTCTCCAAATCACATTAAAAAAGCGAGGCTATACCGGAGCGGGTACAGACAAGCTCATACTGATCATCACTCAAAAACAAATCTTATGAAGACTCTCAGCACTCAACCTTTTCTCTCTTGGGAAACAGAAATTACGAGATCTCATTCAAGCCTTTAAGATACTGACTGGCTTGGACACACTCAAAGACGAAGAACCATTTGAAGCAAAGAACAAAAAGTCACAGTACTGTAATTGGAACAATACACAAATAACCCGAGATAAAAAAAAAACGCGGGTTCTATCCCCTCCCGTGGTATGGTTTGTTTGCAATCTTGTCATTACGATTTCGTGAGTCGAGAGAAAAACTTACGACGACGTTTCGGTCCGACTTGGACCATTTACAAACTTACTTTGTAAATGATCCTATGCGGGCTAAGTGTGTATTTGAAGTGTTGAACGAGTGGATAACTAGAAGCAATTGAATGAAATTGAGAGACAGAGGATGCAACACGGACATAGGCAATTGGATATTTTCTTTTGCAAAAGAACAATAAGAGAATGAAATAAACTACCCAGTAATGTTGTTTAATGCGAGAACAACGTAAGGATTCAAGAATGATCACCTTGTAAGTATAGGATTCAACTAGATACTATGCTGAGGCAATCCCAAATCAACTGATTCTTAATGTTTCTTCAGCAGCTGTATTACGATGATCAATTGACAATGAAACCACCAAGTTAATAGTAGTAGAAATAGGTGGGTGTGATGGTCATAGTAGAGCCAGTGGTAGCCAGATGTAGAACCAGTGGTAGCCAGAAGTAGAACCAGTGGTAGCCAGAAGTAGAACCAGTGGTAGCCAGAAGTAGAACCAGTGGTAGCCAGAAGCAGAACCATTGGTGTACACAGCTCTGTGAGTGACAGTGGACTAACAAGAGTAGTTAAGATAGTAACTACTAATCAAGCAGAGGTAGCTGTAGCCCTCGTTTACCATCCACTTCCATTTCTCCTGAAAATTTAGTACTATTTTTTCCATAATGGTATGGCATATATTTTTCCCGTTTTCATGCCGGCAGTGACCAAAGAGAGTGGAAGGTGTGAAGAGAACCTTTTGCTTTTCTATACCTAACTTACACACCAAGGTAACGCACGATAAACCTTAATCTAGAGAGTAGATAGTTCTTCTCAGCATGTAGCCTCGGAGTGGACATCCAAGTCCTCCGCTATGTGTCTTTCCTATGTACAAGGTAAATCACCTGAGCTGTGTTGTAGCTCACACCTGAGCGGAGTGGTGTGTCTTCCCAGAAGTCATTAGCGCCTGTATTGTTCTCGTGTCGGCAGCTTCTCAGAAAGGTCAGCAGCAATCAACCCACATCGAGGGCACGCTACACATACAATTAATAACATGGAGGAGCGAATGACTGAATAACAGACGAGGAAAAAAAACTGGTGAAGGTGAACACTGAAGACAGGACAGGCAGGGAGGCGAGTTGTTGATCAGAAGTGTCTTGAGGAGGCGAGATGTTGATCAGAAGTGTCTTGAGGAGGCGAGATGTTGATCAGAAGTGTCTTGAGGAGGCGAGATGTTGATTAGAAGTGTCTTGAGGAGGCAAGATGTTGATCAGAAGTGTCTTGAGGAGGCGAGATGTTGATCAGAAGTGTCTTGAGGAGGCGAGATGTTGATCAGAAGTGTCTTGAGGAGGCAAGATGTTGATCAGAAGTGTCTTGAGGAGGCGAGATGTTGATCAGAAGTGTCTTGAGGAGGCAAGATTTTGATCAGAAGTGTCTTGAGGGGGCAAGATGTTGATCAGAAGTGTCTTGAGGAGGCGAGATGTTGATCAGAAGTGCCTTGAGGAGGCGAGATGTTAATCAGAAGTGTCTTGAGGAGGCGAGATGTTGATCAGAAGTGTCTTGAGGAGGCAAGATGTTGATCAGAAGTGTCTTGAGGGGGCAAGATGTTGATCAGAAGTGTCTTGAGGAGGCGAGATGTTGATCAGAAGTGTCTTGAGGAGGCAAGATGTTGATCAGAAGTGTCTTGAGGGGGCAAGATGTTGATCAGAAGTGTCTTGAGGAGGCGAGATGTTGATCAGAAGTGTCTTGAGGAGGCGAGATGTTAATCAGAAGTGTCTTGAGGAGGCGAGATGTTGATCAGAAGTGTCTTGAGGAGGCAAGATGTTGATCAGAAGTGTCTTGAGGAGGCGAGATGTTAATCAGAAGTGTCTTGAGTAGGAGAGATCTTGATCAGAAGTGTCTTAAGGAAGAGAGATCTTGATCAGAAGTGTCGTAAGGAAGAGAGATCTTGATCAGAAGTGTCTTAAGAAAGAGAGATCTTGATCAGACGTGTCTTGAGGAGGAGAGATCTTGATCAGAAGTTTCTTGGAGGAGTTTGACTTCGCTGCATGTATGAATGAGAGAACATTGACAGTCAGGTCGGGATGTGGGCTCGGGTGTGCAGGGAACTAATTCAGTGTCGTGTGTGTGCGAGGTCCTAGGATGCTGCAGGATAGGTCATCTCGTACCCTCTCTTATCCTCTCCTCCCATCCTCTTTTCAGTATTATCACTACGTTGGCCATCTTCCACCAAAGTAGGGAGACCTCCTCCCCCCCCCCGTCAAAAAAGACACACTCATCGTCATTCGTTTAATATCTACCTCACCAGCAGTGTCCGGAGATCACAGTTCAGACTACACACCAAGCTGCAACATCCCCACCACTCCTTCAGAATGCAGCCACGGCACTTCCCACCTGCAAGACCCATGACCGGCTAACTGGTTTTTCCCCATGAATCCCTCCACAAATGTTACCTCACACTCCAACAGCACACCAAATCTCCGGAAGATACTGTGGGAAATCCTACTGTCATTACGCAGTCTTGCCCCTTCTCCCCCGACTCTCACACATTATTATTATTATTATTATTATCATTATTATTATTATTATTATTATTATTATTATTATTATTATTATTATTATTATTATTATTATTATTATTATAATAATAATTATTATTATCCTTATTATTATTATTATTATTATTATTATTATTATTATTATTATTATTATTATTATTATTATTATTATAACTATCCTTTTAATCATAATTTTTATTTAACTGGAATAACTGGTATAATCAACACCTTGAAGAGAAATCTTAGAAAGACGTTTCGCTCTATAGACATAAAATATCGAGTGAAAATTAGTTGTAAATCCATATAATTATCATAATATGCGAGATTAAAGTTGCAGGATTGATGCTACTTTAGAAATACTGAGAGACTTGTGTCTGGCTGAGTGGTGCTGAGGTGAGTAGTGCTGAGGATGTCTAGCTGAGTGGTGCTGAGGATGTGGCTAGCTGAGTGGTGCTGAGGATGTGGCTAGCTGAGTGGTGCTGAGGATGTGGCTAGCTGAGTGGTGCTGAGGATGTGGCTAGCTGAGTGGTGCTGGGGATGTGGCTAGCTGAGTGGTGCTGAGGATGTGGCTAGCTGAGTGGTGCTGAGGATGTGGCTAGCTGAGTGGTGCTGAGGACGTGGCTAGCTGAGTGGTGCTGGGGATGTGGCTAGCTGAGTGGTGCTGAGGACGTGGCTAGCTGAGTGGTGCTGGGGATGTGGCTAGCTGAGTGGTGCTGAGGACGTGGCTAGCTGAGTGGTGCTGGGGATGTGGCTAGCTGAGTGGTGTTACGCGATTCTAAAAGCTTAGAGATCTCCAGTGAATACTAGAAAGGACTGCCCTTCTAGCATCCAGCCTGTTACTGGGTTTTCGTAACAAGTAGTCAGTATCCTTGTCCAATTATCCATTAGAATTCAGTATGATTCAATAGTGCTTCAGGATTACAACTGGTAGGCTACTAACTAGAGAAATTAAAATTTAATAAATTTATTAAGTCTAGAGGTATATCATCAAATTAAATTAAATTAATCACAGTAATCAAAATAATATCACTTCTCTCGAGTACAATATTATTGTGCTGAAAGCACATATCACATTTATAATTCTTAAGTACCGTCTGGTACATTAACGTTTAATAAGATATTACAAATATGTACAAGTAAGTGTGTATGTATGTGTGTAAGTGCTCTAAGTAGTTCGCTATGTCTCACGACTCAACTAGACTTAAAGAATTGACTGACAAAGTCCTCAAATAAACTAACTTCTTGACCAACTGGCAGTTAGAACAGTCTGCTTGAACAATAAAAAGAATGCTAAGCCCAATAGCAATATAACAAGCAACTGTGACACAGAATCAGGAACAAGGAGATAATATAACGACACTAAGTAGGGACCATCTGCAGATCCTCCACAAATGTCACAAAACTCCCATACTACTGAATCTAAGTTCAGCATAAGAAAATCCCCGACTGTGATAATATACAGGTACCAGTACAAGTTAGGTGAGAAGCTACAGCTCAGGACCTGAGATGTTTCTAGTGTCTGTGACACACAACCTCAGTACAACATCGAAAATCACTAAGTCTACACAATGTTCTGTGAACAGAGTTCTACAGAACTAACAAGAATAATGGGACAGACATGACTCAAGAAATCGTAATGACACGATTGCAAACAAACCCTACCCCCGGCCGGGATTGAACCCGCGGTCATAGAGTCTCAAAACTCCAGCCCGTCGCGTTAGCCACTAGACCAGCTAGCCACAATAAGATTCATCCAACTAGGTATATTTCTAGAAATATACCTAGTTGGATGAATCTTATTGTGGCTAGCTGGTCTAGTGGCTAATGCGACGGGCTGGAGTTTTGAGACTCTATGACCGCGGGTTCAATCCCGGCCGGGGGTATGGTTTAATGAGACAGACAATCTGTCCAACCACCAAGAGAGTCTAGACCAGACTGAATACTTCAGGCAAGGTGAGGACACCCCCCTCGATCACGTGATAACTCCGTGGGTTGCTGCCCAGCAACAACGAGAAGCCGGTAGTCTAACGAGCCACAAGCGATAATTACAGTAGTTAGACAATCAAGACTTGAACTGAGCACATAATATGTTACATCCTACCTAACAACATAACAGTCAAATAATAATATAAAGCAATACATTTACGATTTAGCTATTATCGCAAATATAAGCAATATAAAATTATATGAAAAGGTAATATACATTATATTCATAATCATAATATACATTATATATATTGCAACCCATTCAGGGGTTGCAACAGTGGTGCTGAGGACGTGGCTAGCTGAGTGGTGCTGGGGATGTGGCTAACTGAGTGGTGCTGAGGACGTGGCTAGCTGAGTGGTGCTGAGGACGTGGCTAGCTGAGTGGTGCTGAGGACGTGGCTAGCTGAGTGGTGCTGGGGACGTGGCTAGCTGAGTGGTGCTGAGGACGTGGCTAGCTGAGTGGTGCTGAGGACGTGGCTAGCTGAGTGGTGCTGAGGACGTGGCTAGCTGAGTGGTGCTGAGGACGTGGCTAGCTGAGTGGTGCTGAGGACGTGGCTAGCTGAGTGGTGCTGAGGACGCGGCTAGCTGAGTGGTGCTGAGGATGTGGCTAGCTGAGTGGTGCTGAGGATGTGGCTAGCTGAGTGGTGCTGAGGACGTGGCTAGCTGAGTGGTGCTGAGGACGAGGCTAGCTGAGTGGTGCTGAGGACGAGGCTAGCTGAGTGGTGCTGAGAACGTGGCTAGCTGAGTGGTGCTGAGGATAGCTGTCATATTATTTAAACCCATTTTAAACAGGAAAAACAAAGGTTCACTTTAAGAGTTTCACCCTCTGTGGAACCTTTATTAACCACTTTATAAAGCCCCATTGCGAGAGAATATAATTCCACAAAAGAGTAGACTTTGTCAAGTGGGGCTTTATCAAGTGGTACTTTATCAAGTGGAGCTTTATTAAGTGGTACTTAATAACGTCCCCACCATAACATAGACTAATTTATTACAAAGCCAACATGCCACTCGCCTTTCGACAGCTCTCAAGAATTTAGTAATAATTAATACGTCACGATAAACGACTGAATAATATTAGTTGTTAATAATGGCTGGGGAGAGATATTACAGAAATACACAAACTTACCACGATGATAATAAAAGAAACCTCATTCGTCTCTCAACCCTTGAGTGGAGAGGACGTGTGCTGCTGCTGCCCCCTGGAGTTGTCTGGTGGCAGTATTATTTTCACCAACATGGCGCAGGCTCGCCGGCGCAGGGTAAATACTGTCTGCATTGAATTAACCAGTGGAGCTGTAACGGGGCCATCAATGGAGTTGCTTTTGCCTGCAATCATCAGAGATACCTACGGAATAGCCAATGAGGAAATTTGTGGACTTGCTCTGAACGGTACGAAGAGGATTTTTGTAAAATTTAGTTCGGCGACTGTGTATGAGGCAGTGGTGAATAAGTTTCAAGAGGTGGCCATACCAGTTAACCATGCTGTGATGGTGCGGCTGCATGATGTGTCCAGCTATTACACATGGGTTAAGATCAGGAATGTGCCGTTCGAGGCGGATGCATCTGACATCCGGTTCATTATGTGTAAATACAGCACAATACATACGATCACTGCAGGAAGGTGGTCAGCTGGCCCGTATATGGGGATACCTGAGGGTGCATTCTCTGTCAAGATGACGCTCAGACATCCAATTCCATCGTACGTGGTGATGGAAGATTTCAGGACTCAGGTTTTTGTAACATACGCTGGGCAGCGAAGCACTTGCCGTTTGTGCGGGTCATATGATCACCTGGCTGAGCAATGTGAAAGAAGACGTGGTGATAAGGACCAGCAGCAACGACGAGATGTGGAGGAAAGGAGAGAGGATCAAGATCAACTGTTTTCGACTCTGCCTCAGCAGAGTTTGACATGGAGTGAGGAGGTTGAGAGGGCCTAAGAAAAGGAGATGGCAGGGGCTACGCGGGGGGACGACATCAATTCCCTGGACGTTGTACAAGTGCTGGATGAGGTCATCGCAGAAGCGAATGGTAGCGACGCGGAAACGACGATAGTGTCGACGTTTGAGAACATTTTGGGTATTGAGAGTCCTTGTCAGGATGTTGGTACAGACCTGGATCATGGGTCTGCAGTTGAGGAGGGCGTGGTGATGCCAGCCCTGCCTGAAGTGTGTCGTAAGGATGCCAAGCTGGTGAGAACTGTGGAGGTGGAGGTTCATCATGGCACTGAGCTGGATGACTTGATGCAGGTCGAGGGTATGATGCGAAAGCGCGCAGCAGTGCTTTCTGATTCCGACGACGTGCTTACGACCGCACAACGACCTGGGAAGAAAACATGGGTGGAAGCCATGCGGAGAGGTTCAAGTGGCGCCCAGGGGCAGGGGTTGGGTAAGGGTGGCCAGAAAGGGGGGGGAAAGGGTGCAATGAAACGATCAGGTGATAAGTCGGTAGTGTCAAGAGGGAAACTCCCTTTGTCGGTTTTAAGTGCCTGACATTGAACATCAATGGCTTGAGGTCTCAGAGAAAGTGTGAGTGGTTTAAGGAATATTTGGTGCGTCATGATGTTGACGTTGTGTTCTTGCAGGAACACAATTATAGACCGGGTTATGAGTTGAAGGTGGGTGGGTATAATGTGTATGTTGAGCATGCAGTCAGATTGAAAGGAGGTGTGGCCATTTTGGTGAAAGAAACTAGCCCGTTGGTTGTCAGGCATAGTGAGGGGGGAGAGGGGAGGGTGATTCGTGTGGATGGGTTATGGGGTCAGGTACAGATGATGTTGGTGTGTGTGTATGGCCCAGCAGAGGGAGATGTGAGGATAAAGAATAAATTCGTGAGGGACGTTCTGGTATATTATTTGCGTGGACTGCCGGGGGTTGCTGTGATAGGAGGTGACTGGAACTGTGTGATAAGGAGTAAGGATGTTGAACCGAGGGGGGCAGGGCATTGTTTGAGGATATTGGGAGAATTGTTATCCGGGGTAGGATTGACAGATGTTGAGGGAGGTGAGGTGGTGGAGCACACATTTATTAAGCGTGGGTATCCGGCTAGGCTCGATCGATTATACGTGCCCAGGACAGTCATAATACATAGTGTGGGGGTAATGGACGTAGTATTTTCTGATCACAGGGGTGTTTTGGTGGATATAGGTTGGGAGGGGTTGCCAAGAAGGTGTAAGGGGTTTTGGAAGTTGAATGTAAAGTTGTTGCAGGAAGAAGAGTCTCGACAGTCATTTGTTCAATTGTGGGAGGAGTTGGTGGTGGAGGCGCCTGGGAATAGTGAACTGGTTAGTTGGTGGGACTCTGTGGCGAAATCTCGTATTAAGGAATTTTATATTCGTAGTGGGAGGGAATATAGCAGGTTGAAGTATGGGTACCAATCTTATCTTGAGGGGCAGTTGAGAGCTTGCAACGAGCGTGGGAGTGCTAGTTATCCGGTGGACGATATTGAGAGATTAAAGGAGCATATCAGGGATTTGCAAAATGAAAGATTTGATGGCGCGCGAGTTTTGGGTGGGCTGAAAGAGGTGTTATGGGGTGACAGGCCTTCGGCATGCGTGTTGAGGAGACAGCGTAAGAGAAGAGTGGCGACGGAGATGATGGGATTAACTGTTCATGTGGGGATGGAAGGGTATAGAGAGGGGCAGGTATTAGTGATGACAGAGGGTATGAGTGGTTTAGATGCATGGTTTAGGTCATATGCACAAAACGGAGGTATTCGAGATGAGGCTTTAAAGGAAATGGGAGGTTTCGTGCAATGTGAGATTGATGGTACAGATAGGGTAACATTAGAAGGTCCGATCACGGAAAGTGAGATTTTGCATGCTTTGTCTGGTGCAAGTTTAGGTAAGGTGCCAGGTGTAGATGGGTTGCCTAATGATTTTTATGTTAGGAATTGGGAAGTATTGAGAGGATTTTTAGTTAGGTTATTCAATGTAATGAAGGATGATGGGGAAATGGGTGAGCAGCAAAGGACTGCTGTCGTGGTATTAGTTCCGAAAGGTGGACAGACTATGGTAGAGGATTACCGAGCAATATCGCTTATCTCAGTAGTAGTACCAGTTCCTAGTAACCAGTTACCAGTAACCAGTGTACCAGTAGATGACTCACTACCAACCATCTGTGTGAATCATTGACTGTATTCATATTGCTGCTGACCATAGCAGGATTTCAAACACCCTCACCCGTAGGCACTATGGGTCAGTCATAGTTAGCCAGCAGAGAGAGACAGGTCGGCTGTTGGTGCTTCCCTTACTTCCCGTTATATATTATACGTACTACCAGCCTATGTGAGTATTTTTACCCCATCCACGTATCGAAAACCCACATAACAAATGATTGCACTGATGTGGGCGTGGATTTAAGGGTATTTCAGACGTTAGAAGACTGTTTGTGGGTTGCCGGCAGGTCAAAGGTGAACCGTCTGAGCCACCTCCAGCTAGAAGCTTACCCTCACACACCACCCTGTGTACTCCAGTCTGCAAGCCTGTTGCAGCCGTTTTTCAAGCTTCCTGGCTTAGTTCGTGTGCTAATTGCTTCAATCTCCGAGGGGTTGACCCGGATTTTGCAATTAAGCCAGTCAATAAACCAGACTGTGGAAGTGAACGCTAGTCAGCCTGCCTCAGCCTACCATCCAGCCTGCCTCTTGTCATCCACCTGCTCCTTCATGCTGTGTGCATCGTTACACGTCTTCCAGTTAGCCATTCTCGTGGGTTAAGCCAGTCAGCCAGCCCAGCTTCCTAACCCAGCTGAGAGAAGTAAGCCACGCAAGTTCCTCTGAAGTATTGTCTCATATATCGCTTGTGCTTGGATGCTGATAGGAGTGGTCTTCATCATCCCTGTGGCATTGTGATTTAGTTAAGCCACCTTGTGCATGGTGAGAAGTGTGTGGCAGTGAGAGCGCACAGGGCCACCTTGTTCCACTGCCCCCACCACCACAACCATCACCACAACCACCACCCACCTCATCTACCTGTGGGGTTTGTCTTTTTCTGCCCTTGTACCGGGTCCTAGTACTGTTTTGGCTCACATAATTGGTCAAGAGATTGTAGCTGAGCGCCAACGATAAAGCCAGTTATGTGAGTTCACGTAGAAAGCGCATTCCTTCCGACGACAGTGTGAGTGTAGGAGGTGTAATCACCCGCAGGACAACCTGCCCCTCATCACTAGTCATCCCGTCTTCTACTCCAGACTTCAGTGATAATTTTCTAGAGACATTTTCCTGCATTTAAAGACATTTGCGTGTGTGAGACATTTACAGTGAATTTCTTGTGTACTTACTCTAAGCCTTGTATTTTTCAGTGTAGACTCAGTGTTTCTTTGACTCATTATTTTAGCAATATTTTTCAGTGTTATCGCTCATCTCTTGTGTTTCATTTTTATAATTTTTATCTGTGTTTTTTTATGCTACTCTCTGTCTGTAGTAAGTATTATTGTGTAGTGTACCAGTCAGTCACTCTGTGTGAAGTAATTCATTCATTTTTTTTTTTTTTTGTATTCTTTCAGCATTGTATTCTCCAGTATTTGTCGTATACCAAATTATCCATTTATTTCTATGTGTGTCTTTTTTTCGTACACCAGCAGTGTCTCATTCTCTGATCTTTTCGCAGACTTGTGTACCATTATTTTTGCCAGCAATTTTTGTCGTATCAGTCACAGCAAGATTTTGTTGTAAGAATATACTAAAAAAAATTAATAAATGAATATGTTGTGTGTGCCCCGCCACTTGTAAGTGTTGTGTGCCCCGCCACTTGTAAGTGTTGTGTGCCCCGCCACTTGTAAGTGTTGTGTGCCCTGCCACTTGTAAGTGTTGTGTGCCCCGCCACTTGTAAGTGTTACACTTCCAGTTTTGTTTCTTGTTTTATTTTTATTCATATTTTTCATATTTCTTTGAACAAATTCACTCTTAGTGTAATTTCAATTTCTTTTTTAATGCAAAGTGTTTTCTTTACTCTGTTTGAGTAAATTGTTTTGTCTAATTTACAATTAAGAGTTAAAGTGTTCAATCAGTTTTTCTTCATATTTTTATTTTATTATTTAACCTACATTTTCCCAGTGTAACTTTATTGCTGCATTGATTATTTCTGCACCTTATTTTGTTGCACTTGTTCTGCAGTGAATTATTTTGTTGCACTTGTTCTGCAGTGAATTATTTTCTTTTATTGATATTTTTATGCATTATTATTCTCAGTTCATTATTGTTTGAGTCTTGTTTTTCATTTTATTATTTTTCCTGACATTGTCTGTATTATATTTTAATTTTGTTTATGCATTCTTAGAAAATATTTAAATTTCCCAGTTATCTCTCTTTGCATATAATTTCGTGATTTTATTTTATACTTTTTACATTGATTTACAGTTTTATTAATTAATTTCTTTATTAGCAAGAGTACAGACAGCTCATTTTGCATTTAATTCAGTCTCCAGTAATATTTTTACTTGTAAATTTCAATGTAATTTTTTTTATCTTGTCCAGCAGTCCTTTACATTGAGTTGTCCTTCCTCTTGCAGTGTATCTTAGACATTTTTTTTTTTACTTCTGCAGAATTAGTTGCATCTCTTTTATTTTAATTTTAGCATTTTGTATCATTTTTATTATTCGTTATTTTTGCCTTATTTGTTCTTGTGCAACTTCTTTGCCATTATGTCTCACATACCGTCAAGTGATACTTTAGTGAATGTCGACACTCAGACTTCTCAGGCTACTGCTGCTCCTGTCATCAGTCCTCACAGTTCCTTATCGACTGACAGACCGACCCAGACACTGAGACACTATAGTTTTACTCGTGATTCCCTTGATGCGTTACCTTTATTCAATGGCCATGTACATAGTCTTGAAGCATGGTTTACTGCCATTCGTTCTCGTGTTAATGATCTAGTTGAAGGTCCTCCTTCTGAGGAAAGTCTTATCAGACTTGCGAAAGAAGCTCTTCATCGGTCCCCTGCTGCTGTTCACGTTGTTGATCTCCTTGATATGCGAGACTTCAGGAATCTTACTAAGTGGTCACAATATGAGGAACTGATTCGTTCTTTCCTCGTACCAGTAAAAACAGCTGATCCATATGTCGTTCTTAGGGAACTAGTGAATGCTACACCCATGACTAATGAATCGTTGAGTGCATTTGCTGTTAGATTAGACAAACTTTTATCATCATTTATCAATGCTGTCCAGTCCTCAGCTTTTGTCCCTGACGAGGATAAACCATCCACAGCGTCGTTTGCTAAAATAGCAGCTTTTGGAGCAATCAAAGAACTAATGCCGCCTGCTTCCGTGTGTGCTTATGAGGCTAATCCTCCAACTGTGACGATGGAACCCCTTACAGCCCTAAATCATGTACGTTCCTTGTGCCCCCAGGGTACTTTCCCATATATCAAAAGTAATTTCACACCTATGCCTCAGTCTGCACCACCTCTTGTTTGCGCCACAGCGACAAATCGTGGTCGTCAACCATCTCAGCGATCACCAAGGACCAGTGTACAGAGTCATTATAAACCTCGTAGTATTCATAGTACATTCAGTAACCATAGTCAGCGAACTTGTTACAACTGTGGGTTCCGTGGCCATATTGCAATTAATTGTCCTGATAGTTACCCTAAGAGGCATCGTACTGATGATGAGTACCAGTCAGATCTTCCCTACTGTACTTATCATAGAATACATGGACATGACACATCTGGGTGCAATGCTCTCTACAACCTTCAGTACTCTAGGTCTTTCCGTGGCCGTTCCAACCGCAGAACCCGTAGAGGAAATAGACATCGTGGTTCTCAAAATAACCAGAACCAGGCTCATTCTTCCAGTTCGGGGGAATTCGAGTGCCCCAGTCAAACCGTCCCATGGTGACAGTAGGTGATAATGAGAACACCATCCCCGTTCACAATTCCTTTGAAGCCTTAAGCAGTCTCGAGAATGACAATCCTGCTGATGATGTTGCTTCACACGTCTCTGACGTAGATGATTTTGGGGATGAAGTGGAACAAATCTTTGCTGATGACAATCCACCTTTTTGTTTGCACATAACTTCCAATGCAACCATAGGCCCTATAGTGCAAGCATTTGTTCATAATGCACCCGTTCATTTGTTCATGGACTCTGGTGCGCAAGTCATTATTATCAGGTTTAGTTTGTTTAGGGATAAGCAGTTACGACATGTCCTTCTCGTAGAACCGACTCATGTGTCCTCCCTTAGTGGAGTAGCTGGTTCTCACCTGTGTGTCCGCGGTCGGACTTCCCTAACTTTTTCTATCCAAGGTAGAGACTTCACTGCTTCCTTCCTTGTTGTCGACCAGATTACTTTCCCTGGTGACCTTCTACTGGGATTTGCTTCCATGCGAGACTTACGCATTGTGCTCGACCCTTATCGATGGCATGCCCAAATTGATGACTTGATCGTACCATTTTGGGGTTACCAGCTTGGATCCGAGATCTGCCATACTGCCGCAGAGTACGAAATTCGAATTAAGTCATTACAGGCCAGTGCATTTTCCAGTAGCGTACCCAAGCGGTCAGGCACTGATGATCCTGTCACTCCTGTCTGTGTTCCTGCAACTTCAGACTTGCAAGATAGTGTCCAGTTACCTCAAGTGTCCGAGGATGCTCTGACTACCTTGAGTGCTGAGCCTATCCCTGCAATGTCTGCTAGTTCAAGTAGTAGTTTCTCCACAGGGGACGCCTTGTCGGAAAACGATTACTTGCAACTAGTAATGCCATCTCTTGTTGATGTCACATGCCGTCTGCAGAAAGACGTTTCTGTCGCAGCTAGTGCCCTCACTAGAGTGTCTGTTGTTGTTCCTAGTGTTCCAGATGGTGATAACGTCCTAGTTGACAGTGATTCCTGCAAAGTAAAAGGTCTGTTTGTTGAACCATCCTTACATGTTGTAAGAGATAGTAAGATCCATTTCTTCCTAGCTAACACTTCTGGTCACAGTGTTCGTCTCAGAGCAAATACCAGTCTTGTTGACCTTGTTCATTATCCTTACCCTGTAAGGGTTTTGGCAAGTCCCTCTTCACGAGGACAGCCAAAAGCTAACTGCATTCTCCACTCCTACAGGTCATTATCACTTCCTCCATATGGTGTTTGGATTACGATCCTCCCCTATCACGTTCTCAAGGCTCATGACTAATATCTTTAGAGGTCTCATAGGTAATGCACTTATGGTGTACTTAGATGACGTAATCGTCATGTCTAAAGACGTGGATACACACTTGAAAGGACTTGATGTAGTACTTGGTAAGCTTGAAGAAGCCAATTTAAAGATCAAACTGTCTAAATGTCAATTTTTCAGATCAGAAATTAAGTTTCTTGGTCACGTAGTCACTCCTAGAGGGGTTACGACTGACCAAAGTAAAGTAACTGCAGTACTAAATTTTCCAACACCCAAAACTGCTGATGCCGTAAGATCCTTTGTGGGCTTAGCAGGTTTTTATAGATCTTTCATTGCCAATTTTTCTTCCATAGCTGCTCCTCTAACTGAGTTGCTTAAGAAAGATGCTCCTTGTTTGGACCTTCTGTCAAGAAAGAGCATTCCAAACTTTAAAAGAAGAGCTAACATCTGCTCCAATTTTGAAATTTCCAGATTTTTCTAAGCCCTTCTATTTGACAACTGATGCTAGTTCTATTGGCATAGGTGCCATACTAGCTCAGAAGACTGATGGCAAGTACAACGCAGTTGCATTTGCTAGCCGAGTCCTTATGAAGGCTGAACGTAATTATACAGTAACTGAGCAAGAAGCTTTAGCAATAGTATGGTCTTTAAAGCACTTCCGAGACATTACTTATCAGTACTCTGTTCATGTCTTGACAGATCACGCTCCACTGATACCTTTATTTCAGAACAAACAACCTACTGGAAGGTTAGCCAGATGGACCTTGACTATCCAAGAATTCAATCCGACCTTTGAACACTTACCTGGCAAGTCAAATGTAGTCACAGATGCCTTATCGCGACATGTTAGTATAGTAACTGCAGACCCTCCATTTAGTGCTGAAGATGTAAAGAATGCTCAACGAACAGATCCCATGTGGTCTGGTGTGATTCGATTCCTGCTCCAGGAAGATCTTATTCTGACTGTGAAGCCACCAGCACCCATCAGTGACTTTGTCATGAACCAAGAATTACTGTATCGAACAGCCGAGTTGGGTACTCCTAGCAGAAGAGTATACCAGTTAGTAATTCCACAGTCACTAGTGAATGTAGCCTTACAGCTAGTTCACGATGTATCAGGTGTTGCGCACCCTGGTATGGATCGTTCAGTAAAACAAGCCAGGTTGAAATACTTTTGGCCTCGTATGGCAACTGATATTTCTGAGTATGTTAAGAAATTTAGTGTCTGCATGCAACATAAAGGTAATGCTAATGGTCCTAATCCAATCCAAGTGTATACAACCACTAGCGAACCTTGGGAAAGAGTTGCGCTAGATTTGTTAACTAATTTCCAATGTTCCCTCCAGGGCAACAAACATCTATGTGTTATGGTAGACCATTTCACCAGATATTGTGAGTTAGTTCCTATTGCAGATAAGACTGCCGAGACAGTAGCTAAAGCGTTTAAAGAACGCATTATCTGCAGGCATACCACCCCTAAGTCCCTAGTAACAGATAATGGAGGTGAATTCTGTAATGAGATTCTTGAAAATTTGTGCACCTTGTACAAGATCTCTAAATCCACCATTGTTCCTCATCATCCTGCCAGCAATGGGTTAGCGGAACGAACCAATAAGAAAGTACTTGATGTCTTGAGAGCCACTATCAATCCCAACAGTGAAACTTGGGATGAAGTTATACCTGATGTGCAGTGTGCTATAAATTCTGCTTACAATGTTTCTATAGGTGACACTCCACATTATGCATTGTATGGTGTAGATAAACGTTTGCCTTATGAGTTGCTATATTCTAATCCGAAACCAAATTACAACCCTGATGATTTCATAGCAACTCGTACCAGCTTAGCTCAAAGTGTTT
Source organism: Cherax quadricarinatus (assembly GCF_038502225.1). Lineage (NCBI taxonomy): Eukaryota > Metazoa > Arthropoda > Malacostraca > Decapoda > Parastacidae > Cherax > Cherax quadricarinatus. The sequence goes on from NC_091307.1 coordinate 8,614,591, forward strand.
TTAGAAGAATCAGTGAAACACTTCATAAATCAACAGCAGAATTTACAAGAGTCGCAAACACTCGAGCAAAGCCATCCAAAATCAAAGTAGGTTCGAGAGTTATGCTGACTAACTTTAACAAAACGTCTGCAATGCCAAAGCTTGATCAAAAGTTTGTTGGTCCTTATCGAGTAGTTGAACATATCACTGGTAATAAGTATAAGGTTAGAGAAATTAGTACTGGTCAGTATAAAGAATCGCATTTAGATCATATGAAGTTAGTATGTGATGATAATGATGTTCCAACCCAGACTAATGTGACAGACTCTGACAATCCTCCTGATCCTGTACTCTCTACCTCTGATACTCAGTCAGACGATCAACCTGAATGTCGTTATTCCCTACGTGCACGACAGGTATTGAGAAATCCTCAAGTATCATTTGTTACTTCCAATTCAGATTTGCCTCAAATACAGCATGAGTTAGCCAGTGCAACAGAGTTTGATCCTCCCAGAGATGACACCCATTCTGCATATATCAATCTCACCCTAGCAGAGTTGGGGTTAAATGTAAATAACCTGTATAGATGAATAATTACAGTATCAACTTATCAGTATTCAAGAATTTTTTTTTTTGTGTTCACGTTCTCTCCAAATTCTGAGAGTTAACAGTCTAGATTTGAGTGCACCGAATCTTTCTGTTAAACATCTTTCTTTGTATATATTCCTTCCTCAGAATCCGTAGATCACATGAATACAGATCGATTGATCAAATTTTTTTTTATCACTTCTATTGTGTAATCCCAATGTTGAGTTTCATTCGATGAGTTGTGCTATATTATACCTTGTATTGCATTACAGTTTTATTACAGTTTCACTTATGTAAGCTTCCATTCCAATATTCTACTTATGTATGTTATAATGTTCAATTGTTGTGTACTTTGACATTGTATAGAATCAGCCCAAGCTGTACACCTGCCGTCTTTAGTTTGTATTAGTTGTATGTCAGGACGACATACGTTAGCGTCGCCGAGCTCTCAGTAGTAGTACCAGTTCCTAGTAACCAGTTACCAGTAACCAGTGTTCCAGTAGATGACTCACTACCAACCGTCTGTGTGAATCATTGACTGTATTCATATTGCTGCTGACCATAGCAGGATTTCAAACACCCTCACCCGTAGGCACTATGGGTCAGTCGTAGTTAGCCAGCAGAGAGAGACAGGTCGGCTGTTGGCGCTTCCCTTACTTCCCGTTATATATTATACGTACTACCAGCCTACGTGAGTATTTTTACCCCATCCACGTATCGAAAACCCACATGACACTTATGTGTGGCGATTATAAGTTATTTGCACAGATATTAGGGAATAGAATAAAAAAGGTGATAGGTAACGTAATTGACAGAGGACAATATGGGGTACCGGGTAGGACAATGTATGAAGGGCATGGAGTTCTTAGAAGTTTTATAGAACAGAGGGGGGAGTTGGGGGGTGGGGGGTGTTGGCATTGGATTGGCGAGCTGCTTACGATAGTGTGGAGAGGGATGCGTTATGAAGGTTCATGCGTTGGCAGGGATTCGGGAAGGAAATTATATCTTGGGCGAAAACATTGTATCAGGGAGCATCTATGAGAGTACAGGTTAATGGAAGGCTAGGTGTTAACATTCAGATGGGAAGGGGTTTGCGACAGGGTTGCCCTCTATCGCAAATATTGTTTGCGTGTCTCCAGGATCCCTTTTATAGGGCAGTTAGGTGGAGTATCACAAGTGGAGGGGTTAGTAATGAACGAGATGGTCGGCCGGGTATTGTGGGTTATGTGGATGACACAACTGTATTGTTGAGGGATGAGAAGGATTTACACAAGGTAGGAAAGGTGGTAGATGTGTTTGGCGAGGCTACTGGGATGGAAATTAATGTGGCAAAGTCTAAGTATATGGACCTAGGCAATCACGTAAATAGAGGTGGGACTGTAGGGCGCGGGTGGAGTGTGGTGGATCAGCTATTGATTTGTGGGATAGTGTACGCTAAGAATGATAGGGTCGCACAAGAGGTAAATTCGATGCGCACCGTGGGTGGGGTATTGAAAAGATTGGGTGGTTTGAGGACGGCGCAGCTAACGTTGCATCAGAGGGTCATTGTGACGAACGTCCTGTTGTATAGTAAGATATGGCACGTGGTGGCAATATACCCACTGAGGCGGTGAGAGGTGCAACGGTTGCAACATGGGATTTTCCGATTTATATGGGGATCGGGTTGTGACTGGCTAAGTAGAGGGGGGGGGTGATGCTTCCCGTTAGCCACGGGGGGCTGGGGCAATACTAGTGAGGTACCATTTCGATGTTCACTAGTATTGCACCTCACTCTGAGCCTTTATATACCCTCTGTGTCCATGTATTGTTTGTAATGGCTTGATAAAGCTCCTGGAGAGCGAAACGTTGCCACAATAAATGTCACATTAGTTGCACTTGTGTCCTTTTACTTTACATAGTGTCGGTAATTCTACCAACTTTATTACTATTAGGTGAATTGTTCCAGCCACTGTATTGTAGGTTATTAGGTGAATTGTTCCAGCCACTGTATTGTAGGTTATTAGGTGAATTGTTCCAGCCACTGCATTGTAGGTTATTAGGTGAATTGTTCCAGCCACTGTATTGTAGGTTATTAGGTGAATTGTTCCAGCCACTGCATTGTAGGTTATTAGGTGAATTGTTCCAGCCAACTGTAATGACCGAATAACAGACAACCAAATAATCTTTCCAGGGGATTAATGAAACTTTTATTACATTAAACAGACTTGTTGGTCAACGATGTCTGCTCGGAGACTCCGGCTTATACACACCAAATCAAATTTCCAGCCAAATAATTATGTACATTGAGCAATTTTGTTTTATAAGCAACGAGTGTGAGTACTGGAGGTTGAGCCAGGAGTCCGAGTGACACTCTGTGAGTACGGGAGGTTGAGCCAGGAGTCCGAGTGACACTCTGTGAGTACGGGAGGTTGAGCCAGGAGTGCGAGTGACACTCTGTGAGTACTGGAGGTTGAGCCAGGAGTGCGAGTGACACTCTGTGAGTACTGGAGGTTGAGTCAGGAGTGCGAGTGACACTCTGTGAGTACTGGAGGTTGAACCAGGAGTCCGAGTGACACTCTGTGAGTACTGGAGGTTGAACCATTAGTGCGAGTGACACTCTGTGAGTACTGGAGGTTGAACCAGGAGTCCAAGTGACACTGAGTACGGGAGGTTGAGCCACGAGTCCGAGTGACACTGTGAGTACTGGAGGTTGAGCCAGGAGTCCAAGTGACACTGAGTACGGGAGGTTGAGCCAGGAGTCCAAGTGACACTGAGTACGGGAGGTTGAGCCAGGAGTCCAAGTGACACTGAGTACGGGAGGTTGAGCCAGGAGTCCGAGTGACACTCTGTGAGTACTGGAGGTTGAACCAGGAGTCAGAGTGATACTCTGTGAGTACTGGAGGTTGAACCAGGAGTCCGAGTGACACTGTGTGAGTACTGGAGATTGAACCAGGAGTCCGAGTGACACTCTGTGAGTACTGGAAGTTGAACCAGGAGTCCGAGTGACACTCTGTGAGCACTGGAGGTTGAACCAGGAGTCCGAGTGACACTCTGTGAGTACTGGAGGTTGAACCAGGAGTCCGAGTGACACTCTGTGAGTATGGGAGGTTGAACCAGGAGTCCGAGTGACACTGTGAGTACGGGAGGTTGAGCCAGGAGTCCGAGTGACACTCTGTGAGTACTGGAGGTTGAACCAGGAGTCCGAACAACACTCTGTGAGCACTGGAGGTTGAACCAGGAGTCCGAGTGACACTGTGAGAACTGGAGGTTGAACCAGGAGTCCGAGTGACACTCTGTGAGTACTGGAGGTTGAACCAGGAGTCCGAGTGATACTCTGTGAGTACTGGAGGTTGAATCAGGAGTCCGAGTGACACTGTGTGAGTACTGGAGGTTGAACCAGGAGTCCGAGTGACACTCTGTGAGTACTGGAGGTTGAACCAGGAGTCCGAGTGACACTCTGTGAGTACTGGAAGTTGAACCAGGAGTCCGAGTGACACTCTGTGAGCACTGGAGGTTGAAACAGGAGTCCGAGTGACTCTCTGTGAGTACTGGAGGTTGAACCAGGAGTCCAAGTGACACTGTGAGTACGGCAGGTTGAGCCAGGAGTCCGAGTGACACTCTGTGAGTACTGGAGGTTGAGCCAGGAGTCCGAGTGACATTCTGTGAGTACTGGAGGTTGAGCCAGGAGTCCAAGTGACACTGAGTACGGGAGGTTGAGCCAGGAGTTCAAGTGACACTGAGTACGGGAGGTTGAGCCAGGAGTCCGAGTGACACTCTGTGAGTACTGGAGATTGAACCAGGAGTCCGAGTGATGCTCTGTGAGTACTGGAGGTTGAACCAGGAGTCCGAGTGACACTCTGTGAGTATGGGAGGTTGAACCAGGAGTCCGAGTGACACTGTGAGTACGGGAGGTTGAGCCAGAAGTTCAAGTGACACTGAGTACTGGAGGTTGAGCCAGGAGTCCGAGTGACACTGTGAGTACTGGAGGTTGAACCAGGAGTCCGAGTGACACTCTGTGAGTACTGGAGGTTGAACCAGGAGTCCGAGTGACACTCTGTGAGTAGTGGAGGTTGAACCAGGAGTCCGAGTGACACTCTGTGAGTATGTGAGGTTGAACCAGGAGTCCAAGTGACACACTTTGATCACCCAGCCATTATAAACACTCACAAAATATAGAATAATTCCACAAATGAATGCTCTGTATAAAATGTGTGTGCGTTTGTTGGTTTGTTTGCACGGCTCTCCTTCCTCCTGGGTACCAGTTGCTTCTGTGTTTGTTTCTCCCCCCCCCTGTCTCTCTCTCTCTCTCTCTCTCTCTCTCTCTCTCAGAGAGAGCTTCCAAGTGCTTTTATGATTTCTCATAAAAACACATGGAAGTTTAGTATTTTTCCACAATTGTTGTTTTGCATATTGTGATATCAACTGTTTACTGTGATTTTATTATACATATATATATATATATATATATATATATATATATATATATATATATATATATATATATATATATATATATATATATATATATATATATATATATATATATATACGTATATATATGTATATATACATGCCTTGGTGGGAGACCGCCGATGTGTTAATAAATAAAAAAAATAAGAAAGAGAGAGAGAGAGAGTAAAGGAAACAAGAAGCTAAATTTCATTGTTATAAAATTCTTGTATGATACACCACAGGCTGTACCGGCTCTACTAGGCACCTTGAATAAGCTATCTGGCTCTGGTCTCCATATTACGTAAAATACGTAAAAATATACTGGAGAGGGTGCAGAAAAATCCAGCAAGTTAGCTCGTTTTATGACTGAGAAACAAACCATATGAAAAAGAAGACTCAGAACATCTAAACTGGTTCCCTCTCTAAGGCAAGGATGGTTTGTTAATGGTGTTTGAAGCCTAATGGTTACATTAGGGTCATTAAGGCTGCGCGTAACATTTTCCCTACCAGACAAGAATATTTTAATCCCTAAACTAGGGATTAACTTAAACTATCAGCATATATATACTGAGAGAAGTGCACCTCTCGATGTTTTCCTGTCTTACAAATGATCGTCAGAGAGTTTTCTTTTCTCTCTGTAGGAAGCTTGCTATAAAGTCTGCAGTCATGCGACTCAATCAACCGTATCAGCCATGTTGCCGGTCATACACGTCGTTTTCGTTCAATAGTTATCGTGTAAGATTAATCTAATAAATGTGAGACAAACGTGTCAAAAAATCTCATCATTCGTGGTTGTTTCGGACTCCTAAAGTATATAGCAAGTTCTCCTGGAATCTGACTCCCCTCGTCCCATCGTCCTTTGTAAACAACTTTGTTTATGTTGCATTTCTACAGTAATAAACACAAAGAAGTCTTTTTGTTGGGTCCCTAGACACACGGATATTCAGGGTAATGAACAAGCAGACGCAGTCTCTCAGTCAGCTATTCATGACCTCCCAATTTTCCGCAGTGGCATTCATTTCTTTGACTATTTTCCAGTGCTCTTTCAACAAAGCAACCACTGGCAGCAACGTTGGTCCGAGTTGGACCACAACAAATTGTTTTCTATCATATCTCAATTGGAGATCTGGTCATCTTCCCACTGTTGCTGGGCTTGAGAGACTGCACTCTCACCCTTACAAATCTGACATATGAACCTGCAAGGACCTACGGATCTCACTGGCAGACACCATAGCCTAATAGATTCTCTTGTCTATCAGTGAGCATACGGGCTTTACATCCAGATGCTGCTGTGTCGCAGTGTCCGGACACTGTCGGACACCGCAACACAACAGTATCTAGGTACAGAAGATATCTTCGGCAACTTTATTGCCTGACCACTAGTTGCGAGTGAGGAAAGTGGATTGGAGAAGAGCCTGCTTAGCATGGGCCAGTAGGCTTGTTACAGTACCTCTCAGTCTTATACTTTTGCTTATTCTATTGGGTCCCGCCTCCTCTGTCGTCTTCAAGATTTTCTACAGCTCACGTTTAGCAGTAAATAAGTCTCCATTCTCATGCTTCAGCTTCACATTGCTCCTGATTATGAAGCTGAATTCTTCTCCAGGCTTACGGATTGACCACCTCAAAACTGCTTCGTCGAGGGTGATGGACTATTTACATCATCTTTATACCTCCACTGCTTCTACTGTTTCCTCTGTATTCAAGTGAAAAAAAAAGCCTACTGTGTAGGCGAAACGTTTTGGAATAAAGATACCTAATTGTTGCATATGTCTTGGCTACGTAGAAGTCATGCAGCGCCTGGAGAATGGGAGGCAATCAGGTTCGATCTTAGGAAGGGGATGACAGGTCTAGTTCCTTAGATCAAGAGCCCCACACCGGCATCGTATCACAAGAATGATGATGATGAACTCTGCTTTCGTCGATATATTCGCTACAAGACCAGTGTAGAATGTTGACACTCGGTTTTGTGTTATGATTGCTGCTACCCACTCTGCCTGACGCATACTCTTAATTGTTTTCGAAAGGAGTTTCAGTATTGGAGTATCACAGGATTCATTATTTTAAGACTGGTCAAGTTCGTTTGGTTAATGAACATTAAAATGGTATAAAATACCGACAGATTGTTAGGTAAGACACATATGCAACAGTTAGGTATCTTTATTTTGATACCTAACTGTTGCATATGTGTCTTCGTTTGGTTAATGGAGTGTGAAGTCTGCCGACTACACGAGGGTCATTAAGGTTGGATGTAACCTTTTCACCACCATACAAGAATATTTCAATCCCTAAAATAGGGATTAAAATGAAGTCTCAGCATGTTAAGAACACAAAGGCACAATACCGTGACTGGAACAATACACGAATAACCCGAACATAGGACAAAGAAACTTTATGACGACGTTTCGGTTCGACTTGGCTCATTAACTAGATACACTGTACACGCATGTATACACTCTGAGAAATATACTTTTCAGTGTATGCATTCTGTGCATACACCTACACTAGCGCTTTAAATCGCAACATCAAGTAGTGTATTTGCAGGTGATGATGTCACAGGTTAAACTTCGGGTACACTTGGCAGTCAGGTGTGAGCTGGCGACACTTGTGTTTATCTTTCACATGTCGTGACTCAAGTGTTTGTATGAACCGTCTGCAGGTGCCCCCTTGTGCTTAAACAGAAGGGGGCACCTGTGACGTCATCACCTGCAAAAACACTACTTGATACACTACTTAATGTTACGATTTAAAGCGAATAATGTTGAGTCGAATCAAGTTGTAGCAGCGATAAAGTAATTACCTTGGCCAGCTGGGTCTGGGTACGGGCAGTCCAGGTAATTAAAGGTGCATGTATCTAGCACTGGTTGTTCTGCTCTCAAGGCCAGAGAGGAGCTGGCTTCCCATTGTGTGTTTACCTTCCTGGTCGTCCAGGGTTGAACTCCCGCTTCTTCCAGGAGCGGGAGTTCAACCACTGACCTGTGACCTGACTTGTGTTGCAACCCCTGAATGGGTTACAATGATTATTATGTATATGTAATGTATCTTACCTTTTCATTTAATTTTATATTGCTTATATTTGCGATAATAGCTAAATCGTAAATGTATGACTTTATATTATTATTTGACTGTTATATTGTTATTTAGCTTATGTTGTTAGGATGTATATAAAATGTGCTCAGTTAGTCTTGATTGTCAAACTACTGTAATTATCGCTTGTCGCTCGTTATACTGCCGGCTTCTGAGCTGCAGTTGTCCACGTAGCTATCACGTGATCGAGGGGGGGGTGTCCTCACCTCTCGTGAAGTTTTCAGTCTGCTCGAGACTCGCTTGGTGGTTGGACAGATTGTCTGTCTCATTATTCTTGTTAGTTCTGTAGAACTTTGTTCACAGAACATTGTAAAGACTTAGTGATTTTCGACGTTGTACTGAGGTTGTGTGTCACTTAGACACTCTGAACATCTCAGCTCCTTAGCTATAGCTTCTGACCTAATTTTGTACTGGTTCCTGTGTATTGTCACAGTCACAGTTTTTCCTATGCTGAACATAGATTCAGTATTATGGGAGTTTTGTAACTTTTGTGGAGGATCTGCTGATGGTCCCTACTTAGTGTCGTTATATTATTCCCAGTTCCTGATTCTGTGTCGCAGTCGCTTGATATTGCATTGCTATTGGGCTTAGCATTCTTTGTTGTTCAAGCAGACTGTTCGGGTTGCCAGTCGATCAAGAAGTTAGTTTATTTGAGGACTTTGTCAGTCACTTGTTTAAGTCTTATTCGAGTCTTGAGACATAGCTAACTACTTAAGAGCACTTACACGCATACACACTCTTACTTGTACATATTTGTAATATCTTATTAAATGTTAATGTACCTGACGGTACTTAAGAATTATAAATGTGATATGTGCTTTCAGCACAATAATATTGAACTCGAGAGACTGATTTTATTTTGATT
>NC_091307.1:8623637-8731188 GCF_038502225.1 Cherax quadricarinatus
CATCTCTTTCTTATCATTTGCACAACATCCACGCACATTCAGACTTCCCACTTTGACAATTTTCTTCTTATTGTTTTTAGTAATCTTTACAGGAAAATGGGTTACTAGCCCATTGTTCCCAGCATTTTAGTTGACTTTTACAACACGCATGGCTTACGGAGGAAAGATTCTTATTCCACTTCCCCATGGATATAAAAGGAAAAGTAATAAGACCAAGAACTTTTAAGATAAAATCAAAGAAAACTCAGATGAGTGTGTGTAAATAAATGTGTACATGTATGTTTAGTGTGACCTAAGTGTAAGTAGAAGTAGCAAGACATACCTGTAATCTTGCATATTTATGAGACAGAAAAAAGACATCAGCAATCCTACCATCATGTAAAACAATCACAGGCTTTCTTTTTACACTTGGCAGGATGGTAGTACCTCCCTGGGTGGTTTCTGTCTACCAACCTACTACCTTGGAAATAAATAAATAAATAAATAAATAAATATAAATAAATAAATATAAATATAAATAAATATAAATAAATAAATATAAATAAATAAATATAAATAAATAAATATAAATAAATAAATATAAATAAATAAATATAAATAAATAAATATAAATAAATATATATAAATAAATATAAAAAAAAATATATAAATAAATATATATAAATAAATATATATAAATAAATATATATATATATATATATATATATATATATATATATATATATATATATATATATATATATATATATATATATACATATATATATATATATAATTTTTTTTTTTTTCAACAAATCGGCCGTCTCCCACCGAGGCAGGGTGACCCAAAAAAGAAAGAAAATCCCCAAAAAGAAAATACTTTCATCATCATTCAACACTTTCACCACACTCGCACATTATCACTGTTTTTGCAGAGGTGCTCAGAATACAACAGTCTAGAAGCATACACATATAAAGATACACAACATATCCCTCCAAACTGCCAATGTCCCAAACCCCTCCTTTAAAGTGCAGGCATTGTACTTCCCATTTCCAGGACTCAAGTCCGACTATATGATATATAGATATATATAGTAGGTTGGTAAACAGCAACCGCCCAGGGAGGTACTACCGTCCTGCCAAGTGAGTGTACAACGAAAGCCTGTAATTGTTTTACATGATGGTAGGATTGCTGGTGTCTTTTGTCTGTCTCATAAACATGCAAGATTTCAGGTATGTCTTGCTACTTCTACTTACACTTAGGTCACACTACACATACATATACAAGCATATATATACACACCCCTCTGGGTTTTCTTCTATTTTCTTTCTAGTTCTTGTTCTTGTTGTTTATTTCGTCTCGTCTCCATGGGGAAGTGGAACAGAATTCTTCCTCCCTAAGCCATGCGTGTTGTAAGGGGCGACTAAAATGCCGGGAGCAAGGGGCTAGTAACCTCTTCTCCTGTATATATTACTAAATGTAAAAGGAGAAACTTTTGTTTTTCCTTTTGGGCCACCCTGCCTCGGTGGGATACTGCCGGTGTGTTGAAAGAAGAAAGATATATATATAATTTTTTTTTTTTTTTTTTTTCAACAAGTCGGTCGTCTCCCACCGAGGCAGGGTGACCCAAAAAAAGAAAGAAAATCCCCAAAAAGAAAATACTTTCATCATCATTCAACACTTTCACCACACTCACACATTATCACTGCTTTTGCAGAGGTGCTCAGAATATAACAGTTTAGAAGTATATACGTATAGAGATACACAACATATCCCTCCAAACTGCCAATATCCCAAACCCCTCCTTTAAAGTGCAGGCATTGTACTTCCCATTTCCATATATATATATATATATATATATACAGTGGACCCCCGGTTAACGAACTTTTTTCATTCCAGTAGTATGTTCAGGTGCCAGTACTGACCGAATTTTTTCCCATAAGGAATATTGTGAAGTAGATTAGTCCATTTCAGACCCCCAAACATACACGTACAAACGCACTTACATAAATACACTTACATAATTGGTCGCATTTGGAGGTGATCGTTATGCGGGGGTTCACTGTATATATATATATATATATATAGAGAGAGAGAGAGAGAGAGAGAACACGCTCATGCATGCCTGCTGGAAGTCCAAGCCCCTCGCCCACAAAACCTCCCTTACCCCTTCTTTCAAACCTTTTTGAGGATGGATGACCCTTACATTAACATATTAACATATTTTTTTTTTTTGTTTTCTTTTTTTTTTCAACAAGTCAGCTGTCTCCCACCGAGGCAGGGTGACCCAAAAAGAAAGAAAATCCCTACAAAGAAATTACTTTCATCATCATTGAACACTTTCACCTCACTCACACATAATCACTGTTTTTGCAGAGGTGCTCAGGACAAAACAGTTTAGAAGCATATACCTATAAAGATACACAACATATCCCTCCAAACTGCTAATATATTAACGTATAATAACACATGTTGATTTATTCTATTGTTGGGCGTCTTTATCATGTTTATATATTACGTAGCATATTTATTATATAATTTTCAAAAATATCATAAATGGTTTAGCGAAAATGTCTTTATTAACCCTTTGACTGTTTTGGTCGTGTATATATGTCTTACGAGCCACCATTTTTGACATACATATCTACTCATAAATTCTAGTGGCTTCAGATCAAGCAGGAGAAAGCTGGTAGGCCCACATGTGAGAGAACAAGTCTGTGTGGTCAGTGTATGCCATATAAAAAAAATCCTGCAGCACACAGTGCATAATGAGAAAAAAAAAATCTGACCGGGTTTTTTTTTAATTAATTAAAATGCCGACTTTGTGCTCTATTTTCGTATAGTATTTATGGGTGTATTCTCGTTTTCTTGGTCTCATTTGATAGAATCGACAACATATTATAGAAATAGAGGTGATTTTGATTGGTTTTACTATGAAAAGAACCTTGAAAATGGAGCACAAAGCAGGGGAAATGTTTGATTTTTGTCGATATTCAAAAGTAAACAAATGTCATTTTCCAATAAATGTCCAAGTAGCCATTCTAATATGCAGTCATGAATGGGTTGACATTATTATACAATTATTACAATGTTACAGTAGTCTGCATAACAGTAAATCTTCTATTTTTTGTTTGAATAAAAATTCAAAATTTAAAGCCAGAGTAATGTCAGAGGGGCCTGGAGAGATGACTGATGAACAAAGAAAATGTTTCTTTAGAGCGAGGAATATCTGCATTATTCATTCTGGACCGTATTTTGATATTGTCATATTTTTTAATTTTTGTGAAATTGACCAAATTGCAAATTTCTGACCATGTTATTGGGTAGTTGAAATCGGTAAATGGGCAGCTTCTTGTACTCAATCGATAGAAAAAATGGAGTTCTAAAGAAATAGCTATGGGTTGGGTCGACTGGAACAATGGAATTAGCTGAAAATAGGGGTTAAAGTGGGCGAAATCGCCAATTCGTAAATATCACCACTTCGCTTACTTCGTGAGAGCGTGACTCCATCAGTTTTCCATCAGATTTTGTTCTTTTGGTGCCATTACAATCTGGAAAAGATTCTCTATCATTTAATAAGAAAAAAAATTTATTTTAATTTTTTTTTTTTTTGCGACACCAGGAGACACCTCAAGATTTGGGGTTGCGACAGTCAAGGCGTTAATGTAATACAGCCTTGTCTCACTTAACGACAGAGTTCTGTTCCTAAGACCACGTTGATAAATGAATTCGTCGCTAAGTGAGGACCATATGATAATGGTATGTGTCAGCCATCCTTAATAATGTTTTAATGTCACCTTTGCACCATGTATAACATTTTTGGTATATATTTAAATGTTTAAACACTAGTTTACTCTGTATTGTAATAAACAGAATAGAGGAAATCAGCTCTAATATACATTATTTAGATATGAATACTGGTCAGAGAACCTGTCGTAAGTCTGAGTTGTCATTAAAAGAGTGCGTCATTAAGTGCGAAGAGGCTGTATACATTATTTAATGCACCTCAGAGTTTTTATTATTGCATATTATTATCATTATTAACCCTTTGACTGTTTTCGACGTATAAATATGTCTTACGAGCCAATGTTTCTGAGGTATTTACTCGATAATTCTAGCGGCTTCAAATCAAGTGGGAGAAAGCTGGTAGGCCCACATGTGAGAGAATGGGTCTGTGTGGTCAGTGTGCACCACATAAAAAAAATCCTGCAGCACACATTGCGTAATGAGAAAAAAAAAACTGATCGTTTTTTTTGGAATAAAACGCCGACTTTGAGGTGTATTTTCGTATAGTATTTATCGTTGTATTCGCGTTTTCATGGTCTTAGGTGATAAAATGGAAAACATATTACAGAAATAGAGATGATTTTCATTACTTTTACGATGAAAACGACCTTGAAACTGAGCTCAAAATAGCGGAAATGTTCGATTTTTACCATTGTTCAAGAGTAAATAAATCACACTACACGTCAACTGGGGAGTCTAATATTCTTTCACTAGTGCACTGTTATTATTTATACCATTTTTACAATAATGCAGTCGTCTGCATAACAGTAAATTTTGTATTTTTTTGTATGAATAAAAAATCAAAATAGAAAGCAATAATAATATAAGAGGGGCCTAGAGATGTGACTAATGAACAGAGCATATGTTATTTTAGTGCCACGAATGTCTACCTTGTTTATTCTGGACCCTATTTTGAAATTGGCATCTTTTTTATTTTGCGTGAAATTGGCCAAATTGCCAATTTCTGACCACCATATTGGGTAGTCCAAATTAGTAAATGGGAGGTTTCTTGTACTCAGCTGATAGATAAAATGGAGTTCTAAAGAAATAGCTATGAGTTTGGTCAACTGGAACAATGGAATTGGCTGAAAATTGGGCTCAAAGTCGGCGAAATCGCCGATACGCATATGTCGCCAAGACCGCTAACTTCGCGGGAGCATAATTCCATGAGTTTTCAACCAAATTTCGAACTTTTGGTGTCATTACCATCGGGAAAAGATTCTCTATCATTTCATAAGAAAAAATAATTTTTTTTTTTTTTCAAAAATTGAGCGACATAGAATGACAGTTTCAGAGAGGGGCCTGAAACAGTCAAAGGGTTAATGTGGCATCTTCGAGACTAATAAGAGACACACTTAGTGATTTTAATTTGTACCTGCATGCCAGCACAGTATATAAGTTTACTTAGGTACAGGTACACATAAGTATAATTATCAGAGTATATATAACCAGCGTCGGTTGAATACGGCCGGTACGTTGAAAGAAGAAAGATGTTTAAAATATGAAATAACTTTAAAACACTTGGAATTTTGGAAGATTTCCAGACATAATGGTGAAATGTGCTCACAGAGAATGTAAGCAAACCGGGTGGCACGCAGTGACCATATTAAAAAGTCAAGTGGGGGGAGACATATAGCGAGTTTTCGTCATATTTTGAAATGCCCCTATTAGTGGAGTGCTTTAAAGCGGGGCCCTACTGTATCGTGCAAATTTCCCTTTGAGTGTTCACTTCATACTAATTTCCAGTTATGCAGTATCACACCTGAGTAATGATGTGTGTGTGATATACAGTACATGAAGTGTTAGGAAATGGTAGGGTTTGCAAAATATATATAAAAAAAAACTCCTTCAGAATTAGGTGTTCATGGCATGATTGAGCTGAGTACATTTATGGACCTGGAATGTAGCTACTGCACAAAGCAATGGAAACCTGTACTATAGTAACATTTCATTTCATGAAGCAAGGGACACTTACACTGTAGTAACATTCTACTGTTTTAAAAAAGGGCCATCTATACTGTAATAATATCTTACATATTTGTAATTTCTTCACCTTTCAGGGACTTCCTAAGGTCTCATCAGAAACCCAGATAAGTCAGATTATTGTTACAAGACCTTCTTTATCATCAGCTGAAGATGATTGGGATGTGAATGATTCCAAACAAGAGCTTCTTACTGGAAGAACCTCCAAAGGAGTTCGAAAGACAATGACACGAGCTGCTTCGGCAGATGCGGTTGGTAGTGGGTTCTGAATAAATTATTCTTTATTTTGTTACTAATTCATTATTTCGGTTTTAAAATTGTTGAGAGGATGAGATCTTTATTCTGATTATTTCTTTTCCTTTAACACAGGCCATCTTTCGCCGAGTTAGTGTGACCCGAAAAAGAAACACTTTCACAATCATTCGCTCCATCACTGTCTTGCCAGAGGTGTGCCAGCACTACATTTCAGATGCCCTTCCAAGCAGAAAATATCCCCACTCTTCTTTCAGAGTGCAGGCACTGTACTTACCCCCTTCAGGATTCAAATCTGGCTAACCAGTTTGCCTGAATTCCTTCAGAAAATGTTACCTTGCTCTCACTCCAACAGCTCACCAAGTCTCAAAAGCCATTTGCCTCTACTCCTATCTATTACACTGGTCTGCATGATTTTTTTTATTGACCCTGTGGTATCTTTTTCAGTATATATATGGAAAATAGTGATTCATTGTGTTTTTTATTCATCTATCACATCAGGTTGTCAAGTTACATGGAAACATTACTTTTCTTTTTTCATACAAGTAAATGAGAAAGTGGTATATTACCAATTAAAGTGCTTACCTTGTATTGACTTATATGTTAAATCTAATATATTTTTCTTTATTTTCACATTACTAATACGTCTAGAGGTTGCGTAAATTCACCAGACATATTTTGCTATGTCTGCAGGCAATTCACCCCTTCAGATTCCCAGAGCACCATTACTCCTTTATTGAAGTTCTGCTGCTATGCTTATTTTGGCTGCAAGCTTAGAGACCAGGACAAACCATTTGCGCCACACAAAGCTTGCAAGAGCTGCATCAGTAAGCTCCAAATGTGGTCACTTGAAAAACTTAAATGTATGCCCTTTGGAGTACCAGTGGTATGGCAGGAGCAGATGAACCACCATGATGACTGCTACTTTTGTATGAATAAAGTAGCTGGATTCAACAAGAAGACTGAAGATCGCATAATATACCCAAATATTCCTTCAGCAATAAGGTCTGTTCCACACACTGAAGATATTCTTGTACCTGTGCCACCTGAGACATGGCAGATTTCATCAGTTTGATACCAGTGATTCTAAGGAGATGGAAGTAGACTATGAACCACCAACAAATGACATTCCCAAACCCTTCAACCACATTGAGCTCAATGACTTGGTGAAAGACCTTAACCTTCCCAAAGAAAGTGCAGAGTTACTTGGTTCTAGACTGAAGGAACATAGGCTTCTAGGTCCTACAACAACATTCGCTTGGTACTGCCATTGTGAAGCAGAATTCACTTAGTTCTTTGACAAAGAGGAATCTTTAGTTTTGTGTTCAAATATTTCAGGCCTCATTGAACACATAGGATGTCATACAAAGCAGATGAATGGAGACTCTTCATTGATTCTTCTAAAAGAAGTTTCAACACTACTTCTCTACAATGGCAATGTGCCAATTGGCCATAGTGTCTATATGTCAGAAACTTCCACAAATATGAATACAGTTATTGCTCTCCTACTAGGTCTTCAAAGGGGGTACACCAAGTTTCTCTATTTTGTGTGTCTTTGGGATAGTAGGGCAGACAGCCAGCACTATGAGCAAAAAGATTAGCCACCAAAAACCAGCTTCTTACCTGGAAATCACATGAAAACTGCCACTAGTTGACCCCAAGAAAATTCTGCTGCCACCACTTCGCATCAGATTAGGCCTTATGAAAAATTTCGTGAAGGCCTTGAACAAGAATGGAACTGCTTTCAAGTACCTGGAGTCAAAGTTTCCACATATAAGTGAAGACAAGCTAAGGGCAGGAATCTTTGTAGGGCTTCAGATTCGGGAATTAATGAAGGACGGGCATTTTGATGAAGCATTAGTGGGAGAGTTTCAATGGAGAGGAATAAATGGGATTAGGTCAGGGGTTTCAAATAGAGTTAGAGCTAAAGAAGGAGTAGCAATAATGTTGAAGGATAAGCTATGGCAGGAAAAGAGGGACTACAAATGTATTAATTTAAGGATTATGTGGAGTAAAATAAAGATTGGATGTGAAAAGTGGGTTATAGTAAGCGTGTATGCACCTGGAGAAGAGAGAAGTGTAGAGGAGAGAGCTTTTGGAAAATGTTGAGTGAATGCATGAGGAGTTTTGAATCAAGTGTGAGAGTAATGGTGGTTGGGGATTTCAATGCTAAAGTGGGTAAAAATGTTATGGAGGGAGTACAGTGGACCCCCGCATAACAATCAGCTCCCAACTCGACCAATTATGTAAGTGTATTTTTGTAAGTGCTTTTGTAGGTGTATTTTTGGGGGTCTGAAATGAACTAATCTAATTCACAATATCTCTTATGGGAACAAATTCGGTCTATAACGGCACCCAAACAGACTTCTGGATTGAAATAATATCTTTATGCGGGGTCCACTGTAATAGGTAAATTTGGGGTGCCAGGGGTAAATGTAAATGGGGAGCCTTTAATTGAGCTATGTGTAGAAAGAGATTTGGTAATAAGTAATACATATTTTATGAAAAAGAGGATAAATAAATATACAAGGTATGATGTAGCACGTAATGAAAGTAGTTTATTAGATTATGTATTGGTGGATAAAAGGTTGATGGGTAGGCTCCAGGATGTACATGTTTATAGAGGGGCAACTGATATATTGGATCATTATTTAGTTGTAGCTACAGTTAGAGTAAGAGGTACATGGGAAAAGAGGAAGGTGGCAACAACAAGTAAGAGGGAGGTGAAAGTGTATAAACTAAGGGAGGAGGAAGTTTGGGTGAGATATAAGCGACTATTGGCAGAAAGGTGGGCTAGTGCAAAGATGAGTAGTGGGGGGGGGGGGGGGTTGAAGAAGGTTGGAATAGTTTTAAAAATGCAGTATTAGAATGTGGGGCAGAAGTTTGTGGTTATAGGAGCGTGGGGGCAGGAGGAAAGAGGAGTGATTGGTGGAATGATGAAGTAAAGGGTGTGATAGAAGAGTAAAAGGTTGCTTATGAGAGGTTTTTACAAAGCAGAAGTGTTATAAGAAGAGCAGAGTATATGGAGAGTAAAAGAAAGGTGAAGAGAGTGGTGAGAGAGTGAAAAAGGAGAGCAGATGATAGAGTGGGAGAGGCACTGTCAAGAAATTTTAATGAAAATAAGAAAAATTTTTGGAGAGGTAAACAAGTTAAGAAAGCCTAGGGAAAGTATGGATTTGTCAGTTAAAAACAGAGTAGGTGAGTTGGTAGATGAGGGGAGGGAGGTATTAGGTAAATGACGAGAATATTTTGAGGAACTTATAAATGTTGAGGAGGAAAGGCAGGCAGTAATTTCATGCACTGGCCAGGGAGGTATACCATCTTTTAGGAGTGAAGAAGAGCAGAATGTAAGTGTGGGGGAGGTACGTGAGGCATTACGTAGAATGAAAGAGGGTAAAGCAGCTGGAACTGATCAGATCATCACAGAAATGTTAAAAGCAGGGGGGGACGTAGTGTTGGAGTGGTTGGTACTTTTGTTTAATAAATGTATGAAAGAGGGGAAGGTACCTAGGGATTGGCGGAGAGCATGTATAGTCCCTTTATATAAAGGGAAAAGGGACAAAAGAGATTGTAAAAATTATAGAGGAATAAGTTTACTGAGTATTCCAGGAAAAATATAGGGTTGTAATTGAAAGAATTAGAGGTAAGACAGAATGTAGGATTGTGGATGAGCAGGGAGGTTTCAGAGTGTGTAGAGGATGTGTAGATCAAGTGTTTACATTGAAAGATATATGTGCACAGTATTTAGATAAAGGTAGGGAAGTTTTTATTACATTTGTGGATTTAGAAAAGGCATATGATAGAGTGGATGGAGGAGCAATGTGGCAGATGTTGCAAGTGTATGGAATAGGTGGTAAGTTACTAAATGCTGTAAAGAGTTTTTATGAGGATAGTGAGGCTCAGGTTAGGGTGTGTAGAAGAGAGAGAGAATACTTCCCGGTAAAAGTAGGTCTTAGACAGGGATGTGTAATGTCACCATGGTTCTTTAATATATTTATAGATGGGGTTGTAAAAGAAGTAAATGCTAGGGTGTTTGGGAGAGGGGTGGGATTAAATTATGGGGAATCAAATTCAAAATGGGAATTGACACAGTTACTTTTTGCTGATGATACTGTGCTTATGGGAGATTCTAAAGAAAAATTGCAAAGGTTAGTGGATGAGTTTGGGAATGTGTGCAAAGGTAGAAAGTTGAAAGTGAACATAGAAAAGAGTAAGGTGATGAGGGTATCAAATGATTTAGATAAAGAAAAATTGGATATCAAATTGGGGAGGAGGAGTATGGAAGAAGTGAATGTTTTCAGATACTTGGGAGTTGACGTGTCGGCGGATGGATTTATGAAGGATGAGGTTAATCATAGAATTGATGAGGGAAAAAAGGTAAGTGGTGCGTTGAGGTATATGTGGAGTCAAAAAACGTTATCTATGGAGGCAAAGAAGGGAATGTATGAAAGTATAGTAGTACCAACACTCTTATATGGATGTAAAGCTTGGGTGGTAAATGCAGCAGCAAGGAGACGGTTGGAGGCAGTGGAGATGTCCTGTCTAAGGGCAATGTGGTGTAAATATTATGCAGAAAATTCGGAGTGTGGAAATTAGGAAAAGGTGTGGAGTTAATAAAAGCATTAGTCAGAGGGCAGAAGAGGGGTTGTTGAGGTGGTTTGGTCATTTAGAGAGAATGGATCAAAGTAGAATGACATGGAAAGCATGTAAATCTATAGGGGAAGGAAGGAGGGGTAGGGGTCGTCCTCGAAAGGGTTGGAGAGAGGGGGTAAAGGAGGTTTTGTGGGCGAGGGGCTTTGACTTCCAGCAAGCGTGCCTGAGCGTGTTAGATAGGAGTGAATGGAGACGAATGGCACTTGGGACCTGACGATCTGTTGGAGTATGAGCAGGGTAATATTTAGTGAAGGGATTCAGGGAAACCGGTTATTTTCATATAGTCGGACTTGAGTCCTAGAAGTGGGAAGTACAATGCCTGCACTTTAACCCTTTGACTGTCGAAGGGCTCAATCCTGAAGTTGCTCCTGGTGTCGCAAAATATTCGAAAAAAAAAAATTATTTTTCTTATGAAAATGTTAAGATTATTTTTCTGAGTGTTTTAGTCCCAAAAAAATTTTTTTGCCATCAGTACTTACCGAGATATAGAGGCGTTAAGTTTGCAGAAAATGAGCCGCATATGGCAACAGAGGCGACTGCCGCTCACCTGGTAAACTTTCGTTTACTTGTATTTGAAGGTTTGTTGTTTTTTTTCACTATTTTATTTTTTCTTACAACTTATGTGGCCTGTGAGACCAAAGTAAGGTGCAATGTACATATATACACTCGTTGTATACAACACAATCAGCACACAAACATAATTATCAATATATTGTTTACAAAACTTGTTTACCAAAACAAACAATACAAAAAATTGTTTATTACTATTGTTCTATAATATATATACCAATATACAGTCACTGAACATATTCCTAGAAGTTCTGCAGCTTGTGGAACTCTGTGAACCATGTGTCATACACAGTGGTGTTTTACACTCTTACACATAAAACATGGTGTCATACACAGTGGTGTTTTACACTCACACACATAAAACATGGTGTCATACACAGTGGTGTTTTACACTCTTACACATAAAACATGGTGTCATACACAGTGGTGTTTTACACTCCCCACACATAAAACATGGTGTCATACACAGTGGTGTTTTACACTCACACATAAAACATGGTGTCATACACAGTGGTGTTTTACACTCTCACACATAAAACATGGTGTCATACACAGTGGTGTTTTACACTCTCACACATAAAACATGGTGTCATACACAGTGGTGTTTTACACTCTCACACATAAAACATGGTGTCATACACAGTGGTGTTTTACACTCTCACACATAAAACATGGTGTCATACACAGTGGTGTTTTACACTCTCACACATAAAATCAGTGTGTGTGCATTTTTGTTGAATTTTTTTTTTTTATGTGCAAAGACAAAATACCTCGTCTGAGCCGTTTTCTTCAAAGTATTAGCAGGCAGTTGTGTTATGTAGTTATCCTAGGTAAATGGTCGTGTGTCATCATTCCTTCCTTCCTAATTTCCTTCATTCCTTTCCTACCTGGAGGCTACCTGGAGGGCATTCCACCTCTCTTCCTACATTCCTTCATCTGTCCTTCATTACTTTTTTCCTTCCTTTCATCTAGTCCTTCCTTCATTCCTGCCTTCCCTTCTTGCTTCTGGTTTCTATAATATATATACACATATATAGTCACTAGATACTTTCATAAAACTGCTATTATCACCCTTCAGCAAGCTTGTCTTGTGTGCGAGTGTGTGGCTTATAATTGTTTTGAGTCAGGAGTCGGCAGTTGTCAAAATGACATATTGTCTCATTACTCACTCCCCCTACTGCCTGTCAAAACAATGGGGTCGGATGCTGCTTCCCCCTCCATTCTATCTAATTATCTTTCTCCCTCATTCTATCTCTTTCAATCTGTCTCTCTTTCTCTCTCTCTGTCTATCTCTGTTTGGCAGGCAGACAAATGGACAGACAGACAAATGTGTCTTCTTCTTCTCCTTCTTCTTCTTCTTCTTCTTCTCCTTCTTCTTCTCCTTCTTCTTCTCCTTCTTCTTCTCCTTCTTCTTCTCCTTCTTCTTCTCCTTCTTCTTCTCCTTCTTCTTCTCCTTCTTCTTCTCCTTCTTCTTCTCCTTCTTCTTCTCCTTCTTCTCCTTCTTCTTCTCCTTCTTCTTCTCCTTCTCCTCCTCCTCCTCCTCCTCCTTCTCCTTCTACTTCTCCTCCTCCTCCTCCTCCTCCTCCTCCTCCTCCTCCTCCTCCTCCCCCCCTCCCTCCACCCTCGTTTACGCTCATCAAAGGTCAGCTCTTATCAGATGTTATCTCCCCTTATCTTGTCACTGTCATGGGGTGAACTGTTTTCATGCCTCAAGGGAACATATTATTACATATTGTTATTATTAGGTATTATTATTATTCTTATTCTTCTTCTTCTTCTTCTTCTTCTTCTTCTTCTTCTTCTTCTTCCACCTTCCTCCTCCTCCCTCCCTCCTTCCTCCTCCTTCCTCCCTCCCTCCTTCCTCCTCCTCCCTCCCACCTCCTCCCTCCTTCTTCCTCCTCCCTCCTTCTTCCTCCTCCCTCCTTCCTCCTTCCTCCTCCTCCCTCCTTCCTCCCTCCTTCCTTCCTCTTCCTCCTTCCTTCCTCCTCCTCTTCTTCCTCCTCCTCTTCTTCCTCCTCCTCTTCCTCCTCTTCCTCCTCCTCCTCCTCCTCCACCTCCTCTATTGCTTTTGGTCTCAAACTCCTCTAAATCATGAAATTGATCTTCATTGACACTTCCATCTGTGTTAGAGCATCACTTGGGAAGAGAAGAGTCCCAGATTTGCAGGGAAGTCACATATTTCTTACCGCTAGACATGCTGAAAAAGGATGACTGAAATGGTATTCCCACAATGCACCACTGGCTCCCCGATTTTTTTTATATGGTGCACACTGACCATGGAGACCCATTCTCTCACATGTGGGCCTACCAGCTTTCTCCTGCTTGATTTGAAGCCGCTAGAATTTATGCGTAGATACGTCAAACAAGGTATCTCCTATGACGTACATATACGACCGAGACAGTCAAAGGGTTAAAGGAGGGGTTTGGGATATTGGCAGTTTGGAGGGATATGTTGTGTATGTTTATATGTATATGCTTCTAAACATTTGTATTCTGAGCACCTCTGCAAAAGCAGTGATAATGTGTGAGTATGGTGAAACTGTTGAATGATGATGAAAGTATTTTCTTTTTTGGGTCACTCTGCCTCGGTGGGAGAAGCCGACTTGTTGAAAAAAAAACAAAAAATTAGCAGGTATCGAGTTGAATGCCTGGTTTTCATTAAAGCAGATTGTCCACAACTTTCTGGGAAACAGACGCTCCCTTGAATGTAAAAAAATGAACCAAGTCCTGATTTCAAGTTTGCAACAACGTGGGTCTAGAATGAGTGTGAAAATGCACATTTTGCACTCGCATCTTTACTATTTTCCCAACAATTGTGGGGACTACAGTGAGGAACAAGGAGAGTGGTTCCATCAGGATATTTGCACCATAGAAACTAGATACCAGGGCAAATGGAATGTCAGCATGTTTGCGGATTACTGCTGATTATTGAAACATAATGATCTCGATGCATAGCACAAGCAAAAATCAAAGCGGTCCTCCTTCCTTTGATTCAATATATAGCCTAACCATTAGGAGCAAATTTTTTTAATAAAATCATTTGATTTGGAATTCATACGTTCTTAAAGCTAACAGAATGTGCCTTTCCATGATTACTTGCCTATTTTAATAAATTAACAATTTATTAAAATTTCACATTGTTTTCTAAGGGTAATGTTGGAAAATGTTGAGTGAATGCATGGGGAGTTTTGAACCAAGTGTGAGAGTGATGTTGGTTGAGGATTTCAATGCTAAAGTGGGCAAAAATGTTGTGGAGGGAGTAGTAGGTAAATTTGGTGTGCCAGGGGTAAATGAAAATGGGGAGCCTTTAATTAAGCTATGTGTAGAAAGAGGTTTGGTAATAAGTAACGCATATTTTATGAAGAAGAGGATAAATAAATATACAAGATATGATATAGCACGTGATGAAAGTAGTTTGTTAGATTATGTATTGGTGGATAAAAGGTTGATGAGTAGGCTCCAGGATGTACACGTTTATAGAGGGGTAACTGATGTATTGGATCATTATTTAGTTGTAGCTACAGTTTGAGTAAGAGGTAGATGGGATAAGAGGAAAAGGGCAACAACAAGTAAGAGGGAGGTGAATGTGTATAAACTAAGGGAGGAGGAAGTTCGGGTGAAATATAAGCAATTATTGGCAGAAAGGTGGGCTGGTGCAAGTATGAGTAGTAGGGGGTAGGGGGTTAAAGAGGGTTGGGATAGCTATAAAAATGCAGTATCAGAATATGGGGCAGAAGTTTGTGGTTATAGGAGGGTGGGTGCAGGAAGAAAGAGGAGTAATTGGTGGAATGTTGAAGTAAAGGGTGTGATAAATGAGAAAAGGGTAGCTTATGAGAGGTATTTACAAAGCAGAAGTGTTATAAGAAGAGTAGAGTGTATGAAGAGTAAAAGAATGGTGAAGAGAGTGGTGAGAGAGTGCAAAAGGAGAGCAGATGATAGAGTGGGAGAGGCACTGTCAAGAAATTTTAATGAAAATATGAAAAAAATTTCGAGCGAGTTAAACAAGTTAAGTTAAGAAAACCTAGGGAACGAATGGATTTGTCAGTTAAAAACAGAGTATGTGAGTTAGTAGATGGGGAGATGGAGGTATTGGGTAGATGGCAAGAATATTTTGAGGAACTTTTAAATGTCGACGAAGAAAGGGAGGCGGTAATTTCATGCACTGGCCAGGGAGGTATACCATCTTTTAGGAGTGAAGAAGAGCAGGATGTGAGTGTGGGGGAGGTGCGTGAGGCAAGGGGTAAAGGGGGTAAAGCAGCTGGAACTGATGGTCATGACAGAAATGTTAAAAGCAGGGGGGGGACATAGTGTTGGAGTGGTTGGTTTTTTTGTTTAATAAATGCATGAAAGAAGGGAAGGTACCTAGGGATTGGCGGAGAGCGTGTATAGTCCTGTTATATAAAGGGAAGGGGACAAAAGAGATTGTAAAAATTATAGAGGAATAAGTTTGCTGAGTTTTATAGAGGGGCCACAGATATATCAGATCACTTTCTAGTTGTAGCTACACTGAGAGTAAAAGGTAGATGGGATACAAGGAGAATAGAAGCATCAGGGAAGAGAGAGGTGAAGGTTTATAAACTAAAAGAGGAGGCAGTTAGGGTAAGATATAAACAGCTATTGGAGGATAGATGGGCTAATGAGAGCATAGGCAATGGGGTCGAAGAGGTATGGGGTAGGTTTAAAAATTTAGTGTTAATGTGTTCAGCAGAAGTTTGTGGTTACAGGAAAGTGGGTGCAGGAGGGAAGAGGAGCGATTGGTGGAATGATGATGTAAAGAGAGTAGTAAGGGAGAAAAAGTTAGCATATGAGAAGTTTTTACAAAGTGATGCAAGGAGGGAAGAGTATATGGAGAAAAAGAGAAAGGTTAAGAGAGTGGTGAAGCAATGTAAAAGAGAGCAAATGAGAGAGTGGGTGAGATGTTATCAACAAATTTTGTTGAAAATAAGAAAAAGTTTTGGAGTGAGATTAACACGTTAAGAAAGCCTAGAGAACAAATGGATTTGTCAGTTAAAAATAGGAGAGGAGAGTTATTAAATGGAGAGTTAGAGGTATTGGGAAGATGGAGGGAATATTTTGAGGAATTGTTAAATGTTGATGAAGATAAGGAAGCTGTGATTTCGTGTATAGGGCAAGGAGGAATAACATCTTGTAGGAGTGAGGAAGAGCCAGTTGTGAGTGTGGGGGGAAGTTCGTGAGGCAGTAGGTAAAATGAAAGGGGGTAAGGCAGCCGGGATTGATGGGATAAAGATAGAAATGTTAAAAGCAGGTGGGGATATAGTTTTGGAGTGGTTGGTGCAATTATTTAATGTATGGAAGAGGGTAAGGTACCTAGGGATTGGCAGAGAGCATGCATAGTTCCTTTGTATAAAGGCAAAGGGGATAAAAGAGAGTGCAAAAATTATAGGGGGATAAGTCTGTTGAGTATACCTGGTAAAGTGTATGGTAGAGTTATAATTGAAAGAATTAAGAGTAAGACGGAGAATAGGATAGCAGATGAACAAGGAGGCTTTAGGAAAGGTAGGGGGTGTGTGGACCAGGTGTTTACAGTGAAACATATAAGTGAACAGTATTTAGATAAGGCTAAAGAGGTCTTTGTGGCATTTATGGATTTGGAAAAGGCGTATGACAGGGTGGATAGGGGGGCAATGTGGCAGATGTTGCAAGTGTATGGTGTAGGAGGTAGGTTACTGAAAGCAGTGAAGAGTTTTTACGAGGATAGTGAGGCTCAAGTTAGAGTATGTAGGAAAGAGGGAAATTTTTTCCCAGTAAAAGTAGGCCTTAGACAAGGATGTGTGATGTCACCGTGGTTGTTTAATATATTTATAGATGGGGTTGTAAGAGAAGTAAATGCGAGGGTCTTGGCAAGAGGCGTGGAGTTAAAAGATAAAGAATCACACACAAAGTGGGAGTTGTCACAGCTGCTCTTTGCTGATGACACTGTGCTCTTGGGAGATTCTGAAGAGAAGTTGCAGAGATTGGTGGATGAATTTGGTAGGGTGTGCAAAAGAAGAAAATTAAAGGTGAATACAGGAAAGAGTAAGGTTATGAGGATAACAAAAAGATTAGGTGATGAAACATTGGATATCAGATTGGAGGGAGAGAGTATGGAGGAGGTGAATGTATTCAGATATTTGGGAGTGGACGTGTCAGCGGATGGGTCTATGAAAGATGAGGTGAATCATAGAATTGATGAGGGAAAAAGAGTGAGTGGTGCACTTAGGAGTCTGTGGAGACAAAGAACTTTGTCCTTGGAGGCAAAGAGGGGAATGTATGAGAGTATAGTTTTACCAACGCTCTTATATGGGTGTGAAGCGTGGGTGATGAATGTTGCAGCGAGGAGAAGGCTGGAGGCAGTGGAGATGTTATGTCTGAGGGCAATGTGTGGTGTGAATATAATGCAGAGAATTCGTAGTTTGGAAGTTAGGAGGAGGTGCGGGGTTACCAAAACTGTTGTCCAGAGGGCTGAGGAAGGGTTGTTGAGGTGGTTCGGACATGTAGAGAGAATGGAGCGAAACAGAATGACTTCAAGAGTGTATCAGTCTGTAGTGGAAGGAAGGCGGGGTAGGGGTCGGCCTAGGAAAGGTTGGAGGGAGGGGGTAAAGGAGGTTTTGTGTGCGAGGGGCTTGGACTTCCAGCAGGCATGCGTGAGCGTGTTTGATAGGAGTGAATGGAGACAAATGGTTTTTAATACTTGACGTGCTGTTGGAGTGTGAGCAAAGTAACATTTATGAAGGGATTCAGGGAAACCGGCAGGCCGGACTTGAGTCCTGGAGATGGGAAGTACAGTGCCTGCACTCTGAAGGAGGGGTGTTAATGTTGCTGTTTAAAAACTGTAGTGTAAAGCACCCTTCTGGCAAGACAGTGATGGAGTGAATGATGGTGAAAGTTTTTCTTTTTCGGGCCACCCTGCCTTGGTGGGAATCGGCCAGTGTGATAATAATAAATAAAAAGTTTTCTGAGTATACCAGGAAAAGTGTACGGTAGGGTTATTATTGAAAGAATTAGAGGTAAGATAGAATGTAGAATTGTGGATGAGCAAGGAGGTTTTTGAGCTGGTAGGGGATGTGTAGATAAGGTGCTTACATTGAAGCATATATGTGAAAAGTATTTAGATAAAGGTAGGGAAGTTTTTATTGCATTTATAGATTTAGAAAAGGCAAATGATAGAGTGGATAGGAGAGCAATGTGGCAGATGTTGCAAGTACAGTGGACCCCCGTTTAACGATATTTTTTCATTCCAGAAGTATGTTCAGGTGCCAGTACTGACCGAATTTGTTCTCATAAGGAATATTGTGAAGTAGATTAGTCCATTTCAGACCCCCAAACATACACGTACAAACGCACTTACATAAATACACTTACATAATTGGTCGCATTGGGAGGTGATCGTTAAGCGGGGTCCACTGTATATGGAATAGGTGGTAAGTTACTAAATGCTGTAAAGAGTTTTTATGAGGATAGTGAGGCTCAGGTTAGGGTGTGTAGAAGAGAGGGAGACTACTTCCCGGTAAAAGTAGGTCTTAGACAGGGAAGTGTAATGTCACCATGGTTGTTTAATATATTTATAGATGGGGTTGTAAAAGAAGTAAATACTAGGGTGTTCGGGAGAGGGGTGGGATTAAATTATGGGGAATTAAATACAAAATGGGAATTGACAGTTACTTTTTGCTGATGATACTGTGCTTATGGGAGATTCTAAAGAAAAATTGCGAAGGTTAGTGGACGAATTTGGGAGTGTGTGTAAAGGTAGAAAGCTGAAAGTGAACATAGAAAAGAGTAAGGTGATGAGGGTATCAAATGATTTAGATAAAGAAAAATTGGATATCAAATTGGGGAGGAGGAGCATGGAAGAAATGAATGTTATCAAATACAGTGGAAAGAAGGAGTATGGAAGAAATGAATGTTTTCAGATATTTGGGAGTTGACTTGTCAGCAGATGGGTTTATGAAGGATGAGGTTAACCATAGTTAGTTTAATATGTTTATTATGCACCCCATACCCATCCTGTGGGCGGTAGTCAAAAGATTACAGAGGTACATAATTGGTCCAGGGACTGGACTCCAAAGTTTTGATAGCTGAGCAAGTTACAGAGGTAATGAACTCACAATTTACAAAGGTAATGAACTCACATTTTACAAAGGTAATGAACTCACAATTTACAAAGGTAATGAACTCACAATTTACAAAGGTAATGAACTCCAGGTAAGTCTGGTCACAATCATGACAAGTTACAAAGGTATTTACAGATTACAGAGGTACGTAATGGGTCCAGGGACTGGGCCCCCAAAGTTTTGATAGCTGAACTAGGTACAAAGGTAATGAGCTCACAAGTTACGAAGGTAATGAATTCTGTAGAATGGTTACTTACGTTTATACATGGCTACAATCATGAACAAATTATAGAGTAATGAGCAATTCACACTTCCACACCCGGTCACAACTGTAATGAGTTATTGGTGCAAATATTGATTGTTGAGTCACACACACACACACACACACACACACACACACACACACACACACACACACACACACACACACACACACACACACACACACACACACACACACACACACACACACACACACACACACACACACACACACACACACACACACACACACACACACACACACACACACACACTGATGAAGGAAAAAAGGTGAGTGGTGCACTGAGGTATCTGTGGAGACAAAAAATGCCCCGAGTTTCGTGATTAATCTGTTCCAAGGAGCCTGCTGAAAGTTGAAATTTCCGAAACTCAAAACCATTTTCCCCTTAAGAAATAATGGAAATAAAATGAATCCGTTCCAGACACCCAAAAATATTAAAATAATTTTTTTTTTTTTTTTT
This sequence comes from Cherax quadricarinatus, assembly GCF_038502225.1. Taxonomy (NCBI): domain Eukaryota; kingdom Metazoa; phylum Arthropoda; class Malacostraca; order Decapoda; family Parastacidae; genus Cherax; species Cherax quadricarinatus. Next base: position 8,643,716 of record NC_091307.1, read on the forward strand.
TTCAAATTAAATAAAGATTTACATAATGAAAACAATCAGAAATCAAGTACGTGCATATAAAAAATAATAATAACATTCCACTTATCTTTACTGAAGACTTCTGGGAGGAGGGGATAGGAGGAAGGTGTACACTATTGTTTGGAAGGAGAATCTCCTTCCATTAGGATGTCATGTGGCAAGTCCTTTTCTGGGGTTACTTCCCTTCTTCTTTTAATGCCACTGGGAGCAACTTGAAGTCACTGGACCCCTGTCACACAAAATATCTGTCCAGAGAGGTCTGTTTCTGGCATTTCTTTATGATTTGCCTGAAGTGGGACAAGGTTTTGACACTGAACATGTTGCAGATATGGTTTGTTTCAGCTTGGTCAGAGTGATACTCTTCAACAAAACTTTACAACTCATTCCACATTGAACACATGTCCTTAATCACCGAAGAAGACACCTCCTTCACTCTTTTCCTCCTCCTCTGAAGCAAGTTCCTCAGCTGTGGTCTGATGCTGCTCCAGTTGAGGCTCTTGCAGTTCATCAGTGGTTAGCTCTTCCCTGTGGTCCTCCACCAACTCTTCCACATCCCCGTCACTCACTTCCAACCCCATGGACTTGCCCAATGCCACAACGCCTTCCACAACAGGCAGAGGGTCGGCAGGGTCAGGGTCTGCCTCAAACCCTTCAAAATCCCTCTGGATTGTGTTCTTCGCTTTCTTTACCAAAGGACTTGCACTAGCTTTCCTTGGGCCCATGGCGACTTATTTAGCAGTTGCAATCACAAAAAAACAATGGATTATTACGTATGAACCTGTGGGGTGATGGTCATGTGTTGGTAAACAATGGCACACTGAGTGCGAATAGCGTGGGAGGCTGGCTTTGTGTGCGCGGTGATGGGCGGACGGGTACCGGACGGTCACCGAATCACGAGTCTAATCACGAAACTCGAGGTCAAATTTCATGAAAGTTGATGCTGCTGAAACTCGGGGGTCCACTGTATTTGGGAGTTGACGTGTCAGCGGATGAATTTATGAAGGATGAGGTTAATCATAGAATTGATGAAGGAAAAAAGGTGAGTGGTGCATTGAGGTATATGTGGAGGCAAAAAATGTTATCTATGGAGGCAAAGAAGGGAATGTATGAAAGTATAGTAGTACCAACACACTTAGATGGGTGTGAAGCTTGGGTTGTAAATGCGAGGAGGTGGTTGGAGGCAGTGGAGATGTCCTGTCTAAGGGCAGTGTGTGGTGTAAATATTATGCAGAAAATTCGGAGTGTGGAAATTAGGACAAGGTGTGGAGTTAATAAAAGTGTTAGTCAGAGTTCTGAAGAGGATTTGTTGAGGTGGTTTGGTCATTTAGAGAGAATGGATCAAAGTAGAACGACATGTAGAGTGTATAAATTTGTAGGGGAAGGAAGGCGGGGGAGGGGTCGTCCTCGAAAAGGCTGGAGAGTGGGGGTCAAGGAAGTGTTGTTGGCAAGGGGCTTGGACTTCCAGCAAGCGTGCATGAGCATGTTAGATAGGAGTGAGTGGAGATGAATGGTATTTGGGACCTGACGAGCTGTTGGAGTGTGAGCAGGGTAATATTTAGTGAAGGGATTCAGGGAAACCGGTTATTTTATATCACCAGACTTGAGTACTGGAAATTGGGAAGTACAATGCCTGCACTTTAACCCTTTGAGGGTCGACAGGCCCTCTCCGAAACTCGTTCTCAGGGTCGGCCAAATTTAAAAAAAAAAAAAATTCTTATGAAAAAATAGAGTATTTTTTTCTAAACATTATAGGCTAAACAAAAATATTTTAACGTCAATACTTACCGAGATATGGAGGTGTGAAATTTGCCAAAATTGAACAACATATGGTAACATCGCCGACTGCCGTCACCCGGTATTTTTCTATTTACTTTTTTATGCACTATTTTCGATTATTTTTCAATTTTTCTTTTTCTGAGTAACTTTTATGGCCTCTGAGGCCAACATGATCAGTATTTTGTAAGTTATTTCTTTTTCAATACTACACAATAAGGGCGTAAACACTGTTGTCATTATTTTGTTTACAGAAAATATTTACACAAACAAACGATATGAAATGTTGTTTATTACTATTTTTCTATATTTTATATACACATATACAGTCACAGGACATGTTTCTAGAAGTTCTGCAGCCTGTGGAAGTCTTTGAAACATGGTGTCATGCACAGTGGAGTTTTGCACTCCTCACACATAAAACGAGTGTCTCTGCGTTGTTGTGTGCGTTTTCTTGTATGTGCACAGACGTAACACCTCTTCTGAGCCTTTTTCTTCAAAGCAGTAGCAGGCAGTTTTACCAGGAAGTGATCACCATGCTTCAGACGAGCAGGTAGTTGTTGATAATTTGGTGGGCGGTCAATTGCAGGTGCTGTTCCTTGGTACTTGAATACTATTTGTCTGATGACAGACAAACAGAATTCGCCGTACTGTGGTTTGTTTCTGGTGCTCATCTTATACATATTATAAGCATTGAGCATGGAAATGTCCAGAAGATGGGAAAACAGTTTGATGTACCACTTATAACTCTTGCGAACACAATCAGCAAACCCAATCTGCATGTCACATTTGTCCACTGAACGCATGTTGAAGGTGTAATCAATCACAGCTGCAGGTTTTAGAATGGGTTCATTTCTCTCTCTATGCTGCCTGCCACTGTTTGCCATTTCATTAGGGTGAATTGATGACAACAGTGTGACATCTCATTTGTCATGCCACCGAAATGCCATGATGTCATTGCCAGCAAACGCCTGCACCTCACCTCTACGAGTGTCAGCGTCAAACCTGGGCATGTGTTTTCGATTTGCACACACTGTGCCACACACATCTGTCATGTTCACTCGCAAAAAATCACTGAGTGAGGGGCTTGTGTACCAGTTATCTGTATATAATATATGCCCCTTACCAAGGTATGGTTCTATCATTGTTCGAACCACACCACCTGAGATGCCCAATAACTTCCTGGTATTTTGCAATGTATAACTTCCAGTGTACACAATAATATCCAGTACCAGACCACTGTAACTATCACAAAGCACAAACAACTTTATACCAAAGCGTTTCCTCTTGCTTGGTATGTACTGCTTGAAAGAGAGTCTTTGAACAGAATCAAAGACTCGTCAATTACAAGCTTCCTGAAGGGATAAAAATGCGTACTGAATTTCTGTTTCAGATTCACAAACACATTCCTAATCTTATATAACCTGTCAGTTCTGTCAGGCCTTTTTTTATCTGAGAAGTGAAGCATACGTAACATTAGCACAAATCGATTCACTGGCATTATATCACTGAAACCTGGTGTTGCAATCAGGGGGTCTGTTGACCAGTATGATTTCACTTTGTGCTTATTCTCTTGTGGCATAAGCATTATTGTGGCAAAGAAAAGATACATCTCAGCCACAGTTGCCTCCTTCCACTGGTGTAGACGTGATTTTGGTGAAAGTAATGTGTTTGCCATGGTGTACTCGTAGTATGTGTTGCTTTCCATGACAATACTTTTCATCAGTGGTTCGTCAAAGAATAACTCGAAACATTCCAGTTCAGTGGCATTGTTCCCAAGTGCACAAGATGGCCGTATTCCACTTTGGCTGCCATCAAACTGGTGGGGATTTGGAACAAAATTGACAGCTTCCTGCCAATCCCAGGTGCGGTCTGCTGGTGGGTACTGGACAATGACAGGTGGTTGTGGTTGTGGAGGTTGTGGTTGTGGAGGCTGGTGTGGTGGGGGAGTGGGGGATGGTGGCCTTTGTTCTAGATCAGCTGAGGCAGCGGCGTGGGTGGCAGCATGGCCCACTGCTGGTGCCTCACCGCCGGCACCACTACCACCACGCACATTTTCCATCCCAATTGCAACAGTATCTTCGTCATTTTCACTGTCTGTTCCTGTTGTACAGCCACGGGATGTACTCCGAGATACACTCCTTCCCCTTGGAATAGCATATGGCACACTTCCAGAGCGCATATATCGTCGTATATACTGACGCTTCACTGGGGAATATTGCACTTCACTGTCACTACTGGAACTAGTTTGAAGAGCTTGTAGTTCATATTCACTATCACTATCATCACCCATGCTCTCATCTGAGTCTGGGATTTGGGAAAATAGAAGTTTCCTCTTGGGTTCTGGAACAACTGAACGTGAACACAAGGGCCCAGCACCAGAGGTGGAAGGCTGAGGGTCGTCTGGGTTTTCTTCACTATTACCGATATTATGGTCATTAGTTTCGGTCAAAACCTCACTAAAACCACGAAACTCATCTTCACTGGCACTTCCATCACTATTAGAACTGTCACTGGGGAACAAAAGTGTCCCAATTCGCCGAGGAGTGAGGAGCTTCTTACCGCGAGGCATGGTGGACATTGTTTACTAAGAGGGCATTCCCACAATGCACCACTGGGTCCCAGATTTTTTTTCTACCACGCACACCGACCACGCAGACCCATTCTCTCACACCTAGGCCTACCAGCCTTTTCGCGCGAGATTTGAGGCCGCTAGAATTTATGCGTACTAGTACATCAAAAACCCCTACGCGTAAGACGTACTAGTACGACGAAAACCCTCAAAGGGTTAAAGGAGGGGTTTGGGATATTGGCAGTTTGGAGGGATATATTGTGTATTTTTATACGTATATACTTCTAAACTGTTGTATTCTGGGCACCTCTTTAAAAACATTGATTATGTGTGAGTGTGGTGAAAGTGTTGAATGATGATGAAAGTATTTTCTCTTTGGGGATTTTCTTTCTTTTTGGGTCACCCTGCCTCGGTGGGAGATGGCCGACTTGCTGAAAAGAAAAATGTACTTATCCTAGAAATATTTTTTGTATATGGTACTGAGAAGGTACGTTGAAAGTGAAATTTACGGTAAGTATGTTTTGGACATTCATATTTATTACTTATATTAGATAAGGAATTTTATGGCTTGGAAATGCATATTTGATTATAGCATGGGTTTCTTTGGAAAAATGGGTTCTGAGTACTGAACACTAGACTTGGGATAAATTATCAGGAATGCGTTAATGTTGTACATTGGAGCATGTAACTGTATAGTAATAAATATGTATTTAGTTGTGAGATAAACATTTCAATCATATCTGTGGATAGCATCATGGTACTGTTTTATCTTCCAAACAGGTGTTCAGAAAACCATGTATGCGAAGTGAAGGTGCTACACATCAGACTGCTGCTGCTTCATGTAAGAATGCTGCTAGTGCTACTTCGCACAGAAATGCAGCTAGTGCTGCCTCACATAAGAATGTTCCTGGTGCTGCCTCACATAAGAATGCTCCTGGTGCTGCCTCACATAAGAATGCTCCTGGTGCTGCCTCGCATAAGACTGCTTCTGTTTCTGCTACTTCTCATCAGAATGTTGTTGCTAAGAAGAACACTTTGCAGTCATCAGAGACTAGTCATATTTCTGATAAATCCTTGGGGAAGTCAGTACCAAGGGAAATGCGCTTTAATTGTGAAGATGAGGATGAAGAGTTCAGCACTAAATATCTCCTTGATATGCAGGTATTTTTTTTTTTTTTTTTTTTTTTTTTATGTACAGTATAAGCATTTGTTTCTGTGCTGTCTGCCCACCCGAAGCGTGCAAACAGTACAGCTCAAATGACCTGCCAAACCTCAGCATTCCCCATCCTTCAGAGTGCAGACATTGTACTTACCACCTCCAGAACTCAAATCACAACTAACTCACAAATTGTAAATAAAACAGATGAACAAGGAGGCTTTAGGAAAGGTAGGGGGTGTGTGGACCAGGTGTTTACAGTGAAACATATAAGTGAACAGTATTTAGATAAGGCTAAAGAGGTCTTTGTGGCATTTATGGATTTGGAAAAGGCGTATGACAGGGTGGATAGGGGGGCAATGTGGCAGATGTTGCAAGTGTATGGTGTAGGAGGTAGGTTACTGAAAGCAGTGAAGAGTTTTTACGAGGATAGTGAGGCTCAAGTTAGAGTATGTAGGAAAGAGGGAAATTTTTTCCCAGTAAAAGTAGGCCTTAGACAAGGATGTGTGATGTCACCGTGGTTGTTTAATATATTTATAGATGGGGTTGTAAGAGAAGTAAATGCGAGGGTCTTGGCAAGAGGCGTGAAGTTAAAAGATAAAGAATCACACACAAAGTGGGAGTTGTCACAGCTGCTCTTTGCTGATGACACTGTGCTCTTGGGAGATTCTGAAGAGAAGTTGCAGAGATTGGTGGATGAATTTGGTAGGGTGTGCAAAAGAAGAAAATTAAAGGTGAATACAGGAAAGAGTAAGGTTATGAGGATAACAAAAAGATTAGGTGATGAAAGATTGAATATCAGATTGGAGGGAGAGAGTATGGAGGAGGTGAACGTATTCAGATATTTGGGAGTGGACGTGTCAGCGGATGGGTCTATGAAAGATGAGGTGAATCATAGAATTGATGAGGGAAAAAGAGTGAGTGGTGCACTTAGGAGTCTGTGGAGACAAAGAACTTTGTCCTTGGAGGCAAAGAGGGGAATGTATGAGAGTATAGTTTTACCAACGCTCTTATATGGGTGTGAAGCGTGGGTGACGAATGTTGCAGCGAGGAGAAGGCTGGAGGCAGTGGAGATGTCATGTCTGAGGGCAATGTGTGGTGTGAATATAATGCAGAGAATTCGTAGTTTGGAAGTTAGGAGGAGGTGCGGGATTACCAAAACTGTTGTCCAGAGGGCTGAGGAAGGGTTGTTGAGGTGGTTCGGACATGTAGAGAGAATGGAGCGAAACAGAATGACTTCAAGAGTGTATCAGTCTGTAGTGGAAGGAAGGCGGGGTAGGGGTCGGCCTAGGAAAGGTTGGAGGGAGGGGGTAAAGGTTTTGTGTGCGAGGGGCTTGGACTTCCAGCAGGCATGCATGAGCGTGTTTGATAGGAGTGAATGGAGACAAATGGTTTTTAATACTTGACGTGCTGTTGGAGTGTGAGCAAAGTAACATTTATGAAGGGATTCAGGGAAACCGGCAGGCCGGACTTGAGTCCTGGAGATGGGAAGTACAGTGCCTGCACTCTGAAGGAGGGGTGTTAATGTTGCAGTTTAAAAACTGTAGTGTAAAGCACCCTTCTGGCAAGACAGTGATGGAGTGAATGATGGTGAAAGTTTTTCTTTTTCGGGCCACCCTGCCTTGGTGGGAATCGGCCAGTGTGATAATAAAAAAAAAATAGCATTTTATCCTGTCCTTGATCTTCATTAAGTCACAAGCGAAACAGAAAAGGGGGAACAGCCAGTAGTCAGGCCGGGTAAGATTATGTTAGGATACACAAAAAAGAAGCTAGGCGAAGATGAAGAGATATTAGGATTAACCAGTGTTAGGTCTCATGTCATGTATGTTCCGAAGACTAGAGAATTTTCCAGTGTGCTGGGAGAGGCAAGCATCTAAAGCAAAGCCAGGGCTGAGGTTTGTTGGGAATATTTTGTATAAGGGCCAGTTCAACAAGACTTGTGTTTGTGAATGCTTGAATTCAAGAGGATTTTCAAGCAACAGAGGGAGTTTTTTGTACTTGTTACTTGAAAAGATACTTTTTGGGTAAACTCTGGTAGACTTCTGAGTATTCTTTCCATAAGAGGCACTCTTAGGTATTCTCCATATTTAGTGGGGCATCCCAGTTTGTTGAACACTGAACAAAGTGTTCTGTTGTCACAAGTCTGAAGCGCTAGACAGTGTAGAAATCCGAGAATATAATGACCTTGCACAAGTCTTAACCCTTTCAGGGTCCGTCCTGTAGATCTATGGCTTTACGTTCAGGGTCCAAACCGTAGATCTACGCCATGAGCTCAGCTCACTCTGATAAACTGTGAGTGGTAAATTTGGGCCTAGATATGAGAGAATACATCTATGTGGTATGTGTGCACCACATAAAACAAATCCTGCAGCACACTGTGTATAAGGAGAGAAAAAAAACTGAGACAGCGATTTTCGATTAAAACAGCTACTTTGCAGTGTTTTTTCGTATGTTTTTTATAGTTGTATTTGCGATTTCTTGGTCTCGTTTGATAGAATGGAAGACGTATTACAGAAATAGAGATGATTTTGATTGGTTTTAGTACTGGAAATGGCTTGAAACTGTGCTCAAAGTAACGGAAATGTTAAATTTTTGCCGATGTTCAAGAGTAAACAAACGACCTCACACGTCTAATACATGCCAGCTGGTGGGTCTAACATACATTCACAAATGTGGTGATGATATTTATACAATTATTACAATATTGCATAACAGTAAATCTTCTATTTTTTGGTGTGAATAAAAATTCATTATGCGAATAAAAAATCAAAATGGAATTTATTTGTAAAGCCTCAAAACGTAACTAATGAACAGAGGAAATGTTAATTTAGTGCCATTAATACCTACATTGTTTATTCTGGACCCTATTTCGAAATTGGAATATTTTGAACTTTGTTAAATTGGCCAAATTACCAATTTCCGATCACTTTACTTTGTAGTTGAAACAGTTGACTTGGCAATTTCTTGTGCTCAATTGATAGAATAGATGTAATACTAGTGAAATAGCTAAGAATTTGGTCGACTGGAATAATGTAATTGGCCCAAAATGGGAGTCAAAGTCGGCAAAATTGCCAATTCGTAAATATCGCTGACGCATCAAAATTCGCGAGAGCATAATTTCATCAATTTTCCATCAAATTTCGTACTTTTTGTTTTATCACCTTCACAGCAAGATTCTCTATCATTTCATAAGGATTTTTTTTTTTTTTTTTTTTTTTTTTTTTTTTTTTTTTTTTTTTTTTTTTTTTTTTGAAAATTCTTGGACACTGGGGCACCACTTCAGATTTTGGCCTTGGACCCTGAAAGGGTTAAACTATGAAGCAAGCCCTGCAGGGAGGTTGGATGGATGATGACCTAGGATTAGAGTTGTTTGTGAAGGCTTACTCAGCCCTGTAACAACTTCAGACAGTATTACTCAGGCTGGCTCCTCCTCAGGAAAATTAATGAATAGAAAAAGAAATAATAATTCACAAAGATAAACACTTTATTATTTATTAAATCAAACATAAAACAATAAAACATGAAAGGTATATCCTATTTGAAAGAAAAATGAAAAATGAAATGAATAAAATAACATTTGAACTCAACGCTAATATCTACAGGGGTGTCTGGTGTTGGTGACACTGTTGTTGAAATCGTAGCCGTTGCTGATGATGGGGTGGGGGGGGGGGGTCGCAGGTGTTGGTGACCATCCACTGGCTAGTTCTTCACAGTATACCAGTGAGTAATCTCTCCCGATGACAGGAAAGCAGGTTCTTTACCGCTGCAATGATGTGGGGTTACGTCCTGCAATTTCATACAGGTGCACAGGTACTTAAATGCAAAATGGGGAAGTCTCTGGACGTTAGTCCTTCTCCTGTTCTTCTCGTTGATTGACAGGTGACCCTCACTGTCATCCAAGCTGAAAAGATAGACAGGTTACCCACTGCTTAAATAATCACTCTCCATGGCAGTGTACAATACTCAAAAGACGTGGTGATTATTACAACAGTCAACCTAGAGCAAGACTGAAAGGACTAAGTTTATTATTGGTCAAAAGTGAAGCTTTTAACCAATAAATCCACTAGAATACAAGGCAGGCATGTACTTACAGTAGTGTTGGGAGCTGTGAGTCGAGTGATTTACTGTTTGACCAGAGCCCCACACGTCACCTTTCGGGGGGGGGGGGGGAAGAGGGAGGGGAAGGGATAGCGGGAGCTAGACTGACCCTACCTTAACAAGCAGCCGGCAGTCAAACTATCACTTTAGGGGGGGCGGGGGGAGCTTGACTTACCCTACCTTAAAAAGGCGGGAAAAAGCGGGAGCTTGACTTACCCTACCTTAACTAGTAGCCGGCAATGAAACTATTGTTACTATATCGCTACTCCTATCTATTGAACTTTTCCCTCACACTCCCCCATACCAAGACTTATAGTCAAGGAGTATAAGAAGAATAGGCGAGGAAAAAGTTCTAACATGTGGAAGTCGCGTAAGGCAACAAATCTTCTACTGACTGTCACGACTTAACCAGTCAGAGAAATAATTGGATGAACCATTGATATACACAATATGGAACTTAAAAGCCTGGAGTGCCAATGTCCACCTCAAGAGGCGACTGTTGGTTCCCTTAAAAGTTTCTAGGTATATCAAAGGTTTGTGGTCCGTTTCTAAAATGAATTCTTTTCCCAGCAAATAAAATTTAAGTTTGGAGATACCCCACACAAGGGCTAAACATTCCTTTTCTATTGTGGAGTATCTTGTTTCTGCGGGAAGGAGTTTCCGGCTTAGGAAGCATACAGGGAAGGGAGTACCATCATGGTATTGTAGTAACACTGCACCTAAGCCAGTATTGGAGGCATCAGTTCTCAAACAAAATGTTTTATTAATATCAGGAATCTTAAGTATAGGGTCTTTCGAAAAGATACTTTTAATCTCATTAAACTTATCCCGAGCTACGTCGGAAAGTTCAAGAGGTTCCTTCACAGACTTTTTAAGGAAGTCGGATAAGATGCCTGTAAGATCAGTAAGGTTCGGGATAAACCGTGCATAAAAATTTACAGAACCAAGAAAGCTTCGCATGAGCTTCTTGGTTTTGGGGAATTTAAATTCTAATAAAGCTTTGATCTTACTGGGGAGAGGCTGCAGAGAGTTATTAGAAAGTATCAGTCCAAGATATCTAATCTTGTTATACCCAAGGAAGCATTTCTTCGGCTTGGCAGTGAGGCCATGTGAGCGTAACCTACGCAAAACTGATGTTAATGTTTGGATATGTTCGCCCCACGTAGATGTCATTACGTAAATGTTATCAAAATAAACTGAAACATTTGGCATATTACCCAAGACCTTTCTCATCAGTCTCACGTAGGTAGCACAGGCAGTTACCAAACCGAAGGGCATAGTTCTATACTGCATCAGTCCTTGGTGTGTAGGAAAAGCGGTGTACTGCTTAGAAGAAGGATCTAACATTACTTGATGATATGCCTGCGCAATATCAATCTCTGAAAAGAAGGAAGCGTCATAAAATTTGTGTAGATCGCTATCTATTAAGGGCATAGGCTCAGCATCCCACCGAGTTATAGCATTAAGGCCTCTGAAGTCAATAGCAAGTCTATATGAATTATCCTCCTTCTTAACCATGACTACTGGTGAGCAATATGCAGATACTGAAGGTTCAATGATCTTTAGTTTTAATAATTTGTCTACCTCTCGGTCAAATGCATCCCTAAGGTGAACTGGAACTGGGTATAATTTCCGTTTGATAGGATTGTCCGTCACTAAGTCAATCTTATGGACTACCGTGGAGGTAACACCTGGAATATCAGTAAAGACGTCTGAAAAGTTACTCACACATTGAAGTAGTTCATGTCTCTTATGGTCATCCAAAGATTCATTAATATTAATGTTGGTTGCGTCCGAGTGGTCAAGAGTCACCAAGTCATGTAGTTCTTCATCATAGTCTAAGTTAGAGGTGTCAATTACGCACACTTTACATTCTTCAGTTGTCTTATCAAGTTCGTGTGGAAAAACTAAGTCAAAGTTATTAAGGCAGTTAACCGAATTTCTTCGGTAATATTTCTTAAGGATGTTGATATGATAAAGCTTAGGTTTCCCCTTGACTTCTATGAGGTAGTCAACTTTCCCACAAATTTTTAATACTTTATATGGACCTTTCCATGCTACTAATAATTTATTTGACTTAATAGGCAAAAGTACAAGAACTTCATCCCCTACTTTAAAACTTCTCTGACTTTTGGAATCAAAATAGGTTTTGTACTGGTCCATTGACAAGCTTAGGTTTTTCGAAACTATGTCAGAGGTCTCCTCAAGTTTGGATCTAAGGTCAAGGAGAAACTGGTAAGAAGACTGAACCTCAGCATTTACCTCCTCATTAGTCCATAAGTCATGAAGGATGGACAATGGGCCTCTGGCCTGTCTACCATAGAGAAGTTCAAAAGGTGAAAACCCCAAAGAGTCACTGGGAACTTCCCTCATGGCAAACAAAGCACAGGGTAGGTAACGATGCCACTCCTTAGGTTTAAGGGAGCAAAGTTTCCTTAAAATGGACTTGAGAATCGAATGCTGGCGCTCAATCCTCCCATTACAGCTGGGATGATAGGGTGTGGTGAAGAGAGGCTTCACTCCCAGAAGTTGGTATAGATGTTGCATTAAGTCAGATGTGAATTGTGTCCCACGGTCAGACAAAATTTCTCTAGGGATGCCCACTCTGGAGAAGATGGACAAAAGGGCTTCAGCCACCTCTGTAGTAGTTATGGTCTTTAAGGGAACGGCTTCAGGGAAACTCGAAGCATAATCAACTAATGTTAATATATATCTATGTCCCCCAGATGAAAGTGGAGATAAAGGACCAACGATGTCAATAGCTACTCTTTCAAACGGTACCGTAAAGACTGGCATTTTGACCATAGGTACTCGCCTGGTACCTCGGGAGGATGACAGTTGGCAAACTTTACACGATCTACAATAAGTAGTGACATCTGAGGACATTTGAGGCCAAAAATAGGTTTCCCTAATTTTATTTAAAGTTTTACGATGCAAGAAATGTCTGGCCACTGGCAGGTCATGAGCCATTTTAAGAACAGTCTCTCTGCATTGACTTGGAACAACTAAGATGGAATAGTCTGTCTCATCTGAATATAATTTTAATGCTGACTTGTACAAGATACCTTTTATATATTCAAATTTATATGAAAAGCTTTTCCTTTGGATCACTTGATTTTGTTTAGCGGCATTATGGCAATTCTGAAGAGAAGGGCAATTACGTTGTAAATTGACAAAGGAGTCCTTCGATATGTCTAAAGGCTTAAAGTCAGGGAAAATCAAAGGATGGACAGTAGGGGAAGCATGGGCTTTGGTCTGAGCCCTAGTCAAGACATTTATGGTATCGGAGGTGATACCTTCACTTTCATCTAACAAGTGAACCGGTGATCCTACTACCTCGCTTTCGAGAATAGCATCACTGGTTTTTAATCCCACATGAATCTCACGAGACATTGTCTCATCTGAACTTTCGAGAGGCTTCTCCGACTCTACAAGAAGAGGATCTGAAACACTTATATCCATCTTTGGTGATGAAAGGTCAACCTCAGAAGGAAGAATGGCACCTTTAACATTACCTATTAGTACGGAGCAAGAAGTGATGGGAGCTAGTACGGCTTCAGACCAATCTGTGAACCATTTAGATCTAATGTAACAACGGATGGTAGGAAAAGTGTCTGTACGGCCCAAGTAGTCTGAAAGTATAGCAGAGGAATGAGTTTCTTTAAGATTAGGGAACAGCTTGTCAGAAATTACTATACATGTGCATCCAGTGTCTCATGAAATGGTAGATACATTAAGTCCATTAACTGTTCCTGAACAGAAGGGTGCTTGGTCATTACAGTCTTTAAAACATCTTCCAACTTTTTGGACCTTCTTAGGACAATCTGGACGTTTATGTCCCTTAACACCACACAAATGACAAACAGGAATAAAAGAAGTCATTTTACTTTCCAATAGAGGCTTTGATTTCTTAAGGTTTGATGAACCCTTGCCCTTAGGGTTCGATCCCTTTAGGTCTTTATAGGAATTGTGAGCCTCAGCATACAGGTCAGCAGCCTCAGCAACTTCCTCAGCTTTAATCAGGTTACGTTCTCTAATGAATGTTCGTATCTGGTGAGGAAGAGCTGTCAGGAACTGGTCAGCAACCATGAAGTCTCGAAGAGATTCATAACTGTGATCAATTCCTGAACTCTCTATCCAAACGTCGAACAAACGAAAGAGTGTTACCTGTAACTGTTGAAAGTTCTGGCCAGGCTGTAAGGTGGCATACCTGAAATCTTTCCTGTAAGAATTAGTGGTTTTTTGATATGCTTTAAGGATCGCCTTCTTCAGTAGGTTATAATTACATATAATATCCTGCGACAAAGTTGCATAGATATTTAAGGCTGTACCAGAAAATAACATTCCTAACCTGGTAGCCCAGGTGTCAGCAGGCCATTCACAGAGGGTAGCGGTATTTTCAAACCTGATAATGTAAGAAGTTATGTCTTCCCCCTCTGTGAAGGGAGGTAAATTAGGTGTTGGAATATGTGTACTAGCTGCACGTTGTTCCATTACTCCTTCCTCTAATTGTTGTTGTGTAAAAGTTAACTTTTTATTCTCTAATTGAAGGCGAGATTTTTCGAGCTCGCGATCCTTTTCTCTTTCCTCAAGTTCTCTTAATTTAACTTGTTCTTCACGTATCTTAGCTTGTTCCTCACGTTCCCGAGCTCTTTCCTCACGATCAAGTCTATCACGCTCTTTTTTGTCTTCTCTCTCTCTTTCTTACTGTCTTTCTCGGATTTCTCTCTCAATTCTCTCTCTCTCCTTTTTCTCTTCTCTTTCCCTTTCTAACTGTCTTTCTTCTCTCTCAATTCTCTCTCTTTCAAGTCTTTCCTGGATCTTAGCACTAATGAAAGATTCTAAATTTTTCCCTGTTATTCCTAACTTACTTCCAGCGTTCATCCAAAACTGGTACTCATCCATACTTACAAGAATAACTTAAACTATGAGGGGAAATGAAACGGGTATTAAAGAAAACAGAGGGTTCAATTCCTGCTCCGCTCAAACTGTAAATATACCAGAGGGCTCGATCCCTGCTTCAATTAAACAATATGTATTAACGAAAACGAAGGGTTCTATGCCGGCTCCGAGCAAACAGTAAGTAGAATGGGGTCACTTGACCATCCAATCTTCTCACCAACAAATCAAGAGTGTCCTATGACAGTTCCCTTGATATAATAAAGAGCTCAATGAAACAAGTTGTCACTGGAAAATCTCGGGTCCCTAGAGTCTAATCCTCCAAAGTGTTTCAAGCTCACATGAAAAAGTGGCAGAATTAACTATTATATCCTGCCTGACTTGAATTACAATAAATTGAGACTGTAACAATCACCAAATCTTTTAAATACCTGTACCGTAGTCCTACCATAGAGAATGATTACTCATGGCTGGTGGTAACCGTCTGTGGTATGCGGCGTTGAAGTTCCAATGGTAGATTCGAGATGGAGTTGAATCTTGATTCAGTAGAGTTGATCCTGGCAAGGTCGCCACTTGTGAAGGCTTACTCAGCCCTGTAACAACTTCAGACAGTATTACTCAGGCTGGCTCCTCCTCAGGAAAATTAATGAATAGAAAAAGAAATAATAATTCACAAAGATAAACACTTTATTATTTATTAAATCAAACATAAAACAATAAAACATGAAAGGTATATCCTATTTGAAAGAAAAATGAAAAATGAAATGAAGAAAATAACATTTGAACTCAACGCTAATATCTACAGGGGTGTCTGGTGTTGGTGACACTGTTGTTGAAATCGTAGCCGTTGCTGATGATGGGGTCGCAGGTGTTGGTGACCATCCACTGGCTAGTTCTTCACAGTATACCAGTGAGTAATCTCTCCTAATGACAGGAAAGCAGGTTCTTTACCGCTGCAATGATGTGGGGTTACGTCCTGCAATTTCATACAGGTGCACAGGTACTTAAATGCAAAATGGGGAAGTCTCTGGACGTTAGTCCTTCTCCTGTTCTTCTCGTTGATTGACAGGTGACCCTCACTGTCATCCAAGCTGAAAAGATAGACAGGTTACCCACTGCTTAAATAATCACTCTCCATGGCAGTGTACAATACTCAAAAGACGAAAGACGTGGTGGTTATTACAACAGTCAACCTAGAGCAAGACTGAAAGGACTAAGTTTATTATTGGTCAAAAGTGAAGCTTTTAACCAATAAATCCACTAGAATACAAGGCAGGCATGTACTTACATTAGTGTTGGGAGCTGTGAGTCGAGTGATTTACTGTTTGACCAGAGCCCCACATGTCACCTTTCGGGGGGGGGGGGGAGAGGAAGGGGAAGGGATAGCGGGAGCTAGACTGACCCTACCTTAACAAGCAGCCGGCAGTCAAACTATCACTTTCAGGGAGGGGGAAAAAAGGCGGGAAAAACGGGAGCTTGACTTACCCTACCTTAACTAGTAGCCGGCAGTGAAACTATTGTTACTATATCGCTACTCCTATCTATTGAACTTTTCCCTCACAAAGCATAACAGAAAATTACAACTTGAACAATACATCTGGGAAGTCAGGTGCTTGGTGCTGAGAAGCAGGGAAGCTAGCTGTGTTTGTTTTAATACGATGTTGGTTATGAATGTGGACAAAGTAAATATTCCATCGTTTTGTTTGTGTTAATGAGCTTATTAGAAAGGGATTCAAGGCATCTGTGATTTATCTTGTAATTTTCATAAAATGGCAGTGTTGCTGTCCCATCCCTTTCACAGGAATGGGTGTCATGGTGCTGGACCCAGGCATTGTTCAGGGTGTTACGCCTACAATCCCTAATGGTCTTGGTGCTGACAGTCACATCTATGTTGGATTTTTATAGAATAGAGAAACCTGGACATGATGTACTTGCATTTTGTGTCAGTCAGCCCTGACTTCTGGATGTGAATGAAACCAGTAGGTGGTGGGATCTTATATGACAAAGATTTCTATGCAACCAGTGTCTTAGTCTCCAGAATTGGGCATGTTGACTTATTGGCAAGTGGGTGTTTCACCTGCGAGTCAGCACTGAGACTGATCAGGAGAATCCTGTAGAAAAGTTCCTACCTGGGAGTGGAGAGGTGTGGTGTGTCAGGTGTGAACATGCATTGTTTGTATTCCAGAAAAATACTCTGATATAGAAGATGGGCATGTTATCAGGAATGAAACAAGAACAAGAGGGCATGATTAGAAATAACACAGCTAGAAAAGTCGCTAGTATTTTTTTTTCTCGGCAAGTTAGCTGTCTCCCACCGAGGCAGGGTGACTCAAAAATGAAAGAAAATCCCCAAAAAGAAAATACTTTCATCATCATTCAGCACTTTCACCACACTCACACATAATCACTGTTTTTGCAGAGGTGCCCAGAACACAACAGTTTAGAAGCATGTACGTATAAAGATATACAACATATCCCTCCAAACTGCCAATATCCCATACCCCTTCTTTAAAGTGCAGGCATTGTACTTCCCATTTCCAGTACTCAAGTCCGGCTTTATAAAAATAACTGGTCACTAGTATATCGGAAACTATGGCTTTAGTATAGGAATGTAAAGAGGTGGAATGAATTGATCAACTTCACAAGGGTTTCTTACTACCATGCATCCATTCGGTCTTTCAAATTCACAAGATTTATATTCCTAATGGTTCCAGCAAATCAAGAAACTGCAAATACCACTAAATAATGATAAATAATACAAAGTAGAAGTTGTATAAGGAGGGAGGAGTATATGGAGAGAAAAACGAGGTTAAGAGAGTGGTGACGGAATGTAAATGAAGAGCAAATGAAAGAATTAGCGAGATGCTGTCAACAAATTTTTCTGAGAACAAGAAAAGGTTTTGGAGTGAGATTAATAAGTTAAGAAAGCCTAGGGAACAAATGGACTTGACAGTTAAAAATAGGCAAGGAGAGTTAATAGACGGAGAGTTGGAGGTATTGGGAAGATAGAGGGAATATTTTGAGAAACTGTTAAATGTTGATTAAGATAGGGAAGCTGTGATTTCATGTATTGGCCAAGGAGGAAGAATATCTTTTAGGAGTGAGGAAGAGCCAGATATGAGTGTGGTTGAAGTACATGAGGTTGTAGGTAGAATGAAAGTAAGTAAAGCAGCTGGGATTGGTGGAATTAAGACAGAAATGCTAAAAGCACATGGGAATATAGTTTTGGAATGGTTTGTGCTTTTATTTAATAAATGTTTGAATGAGGGGAAGGTACCTAGGGATCGGCAGAGAGTAAGCATAGTTCCTTTGTATAAAGGCTAAGGGGACAAAAAAGAGAGTAAAAATTATAGCGGAATAACTGCTAAGTATACCTGGTAAGGTGTATGGCAGAGTTATTATTGAAAGAATTAAGAGTAAGATGGAGAACAGGATTGCAGATGAACAAGGAGGCTTTAGGAAGTGTAGGGGGTATGTAGACCAAGTGTTTACAGTGAAGAATATAAATTAACAGTATTTAGATAGGGTAAAGAGATTAAGAAAGCCAAGGGAATGAATGGATTTCTCAGTTAAAAACAGAGTAGGGGAGTAGTAGATGGGGAGCTGGAGGTATTGGGTAGATGGCAGAAATATTTTGAGGAACTTTCTAAATGTTGATGAAGAAAGGGGGGGGCAGTCATTTCATACATTGGCCTGGGAGGTATAACATCTAGGAGTGAAGAAGAGCAGGATGTAAGTGTGGGGGAGGTGTGTGAGGCATTACATAGAATGAAAGTGGGCAAAGCAGTAGGAACTGGTGAGATCATGACAGAAATGTTAAAAGCATGGGGGGATATAGTGTTGTAGTGGTTTGTATTTTTGTTTAATAACTGTATGGAAGAGGGGAAGGTACCTAGGGATTGGCAGAGAGCATGTATAGTTCCTTTATATAGAGGGAAGGGTGACAAAAGAGATTGTAAAAATTATAGGGGAATAAGTTTACTGAGTATACCAGGAAAAGTGTTCACTAGTGTTATTACTGAAAGAATTAGAGGTAAGACAGAGAGTAGGATTGCGGATGAGCAAGGAGGCTTTAGAGTGGGTAAGGGATGTGTAGATCAAGTGTTTACATTGAAGCATATATGTGAACATTATTTAGTTAAAGGTAGGGAGGTTTTCATTGCATTTATGGATTTAGAAAAGGCATATGATAGAGTGGATAAGAGAACAATGTGGCAGATGTTGCAAGTATATGGAATAGGTAGTAAGTTACTAAATGCTGTAAAGAGTTTTTATGAGGGTAGTGAGGCTCAGGTTAGGGTGTGTAGAAGAAAGGGAAATTACTTCCCAGTAAAATTAGGTCTTAGACAAGGATGTGTAATGTCACCATGGTTGTTTAATGTATTTATAGATGGGGTCGTAAAAGAAGTAAATGCTAGGATGTTGGGGAGAGGGGTGGGATTAAATTATGGGGAATCAAATACAAAAGGGGAGTTGGCACAGTTCCATTTGGCTGATGATACTGTGCTTATGGGAGATTCTCAAGAAAAGTTGCAAAGGTTAGTGGATGAGTATAGGAGGGTGTGTCAAGGTAGGAAGTTGAAAGTGAACATAGATAAGGGTAAGGTGAAGAGGGTACCATTTGATTTAAGTAAAGAAAAATTGAATATCACATTGGAGAGGAGGAGTATGGAAGAAGTGAATGTTTTCAGATATTTGGGAGTTGATGTATCAGAGGATGGGTTTATGAAGGATGAGGTTTACCATGGAATTGATGAAGGAAAAAAGGTGAGTGGTGCGTTGAGGTATATGTGGAGACAAAAAACATTATCATTGGAGGTAAAGAAGGGAATGCATGAAAGTATAGTGGTACCAATACTCTTATATGGGTGTGAAGCTTTCTTTGTGAATGGTGCAGCGAGGAGGCGGTTGGTGTCAGTGGAGATGTCCTGTCTAAGGGCAATGTGTGGTGTAAATATTATGCAGAGAATTTGAAGTGTGGAAATAAGAAGGTGTGGAGTTACTAAAAGAATTAGTCAGAGGGCTGAAGAGGGGTTGTTGAGGTGGTTTGGTCATTTAGAGGGAATGGATCAAAGTAGAATGACATGGAGAGCGTATAAATGTGTAGGGGAAGGAAGGCAGGGTAGGTAGTCGTCCTGGGAAAGGTTGGAGGAAGGGGGTAAAGGAAGTTTTGTGTGCAAGGGGCTTAGACTTCCAGCAAGCGAGAGTGAGCGTGTTAGGAACGTTAGGCAAGTGACGACATACTGTTGGAGTGTAAGCAAGGTAACGTGAAGGGATTCATAGAAATCTGTTAGCTGGACTTGAATCCTGGTAGTGGGAAGTACAGTGCCTGCAGAATGAAGAGGTCTGGAGGATCATCTGAGCTGTAATATCAGTCTGCTTCTTTCTAGACAGTGATAGTGAGTGATGGTGAAAGTGTTTCTTCTTTTTTTTTAGGTCACCCCTACCTCGGTAAGAGACAGCCAGTGTGTTTACAAAGAAAAATAACACATTAGCCTCAGTTTTTATTATCCAGATATTTCCTCTTCTAGGTGTTCTGATCTAAATACATGAGACTTCAGTTGACTTTACCAGTATCTCTCACTGCTCTTATTTGACTTTCATTCAAAGGCAAATTGATCATAAATAAGTATGGTCTAAAATGTTGTATATTTTAAGTTTCAGCACTGAAACTACATCAGAAAATAATGCTTAATAAAAGTTTCAGCATGTCATTCTTATTCTTAAAAATAATTTGAGGTGTATGGTGAATGATTCTTGATTCTTCTGGTCATTTCTAAGTATGTCTCCTCTCACAACATAGCCATGATGGCCATGATTTATTCACTCTTATTTTGTATTATTATGAATAGATTGGACGCTGCAACCCATTGGATGAAGCTCAGTGGAAGAGATTATCTGAGCTACAAAGACGAAATTCTCTCTATCCTCCACACATGCGATCGGCATACCCCGCTGAAATGCAGAGTATTCCTTTACAGAGTTTTGAAGATGATAAATTAAGAGTAAGTAATAGCTTGACTTTGTATAATGTTTTAGTAGTAGAGGCTTTTAATAAACATTACACAATCTCAAATTATTATTCCTGGACTGATTTGCCTGAATTTCCACATTTTTTTTTCATTTGTTTTCTCATTAGTAAGTATACTTCAGTGGACCCCCGCATAACGATCACCTCCGAATGCGACCAATTATGTAAGTGTATTTATGTAAGTGCGTTTGTACGTGTATGTTCGGGGGTCTGAAATGGACTAATCTACTTCACAATATTCCTTATGGGAACAAATTCGGTCAGTACTGGCACCTGAACATACTTCTGGAGTGAAAAAATATCGTTAACCGGGGGTCCACGTATTTGTTTTTTTTTATATCCTCATTATATATTAGGTGTTTGCTGTCTTTGTCTCTTTTAATTTTTTTTTTTATTGTGCTTCACTTGCATGTTGACCTTCGTATATTTAGTCTAGTACAAGTTTCCCTCACTTTATGCAGTTTTGCTTTATGCAGGTATTCTATCTTGAGACTTGTTATTTCCGTTGATAATTCCGTATGTGTGATACACATTAGCCATGTGTGATTGATGCTGTTAGCAAAATTCACTGGTTTGAGCTCTTCCCGTTTCATAACTTGCTTTGATTGTGTTATCGTGATTTCAGTACACCTGCCATGAGCCTGGATTATATGTACAGTGTACTGCATTAGTGAGGAGACATTCATATTGGTACATTAGTATGTGCTTCTGTGTGAAAGATCCTTTTTCATCCTGTGTTTAGTATTTTGCTTGAAGTATTTAGTTTTTGTAGACTGCTATCAGTAATGCCATGTAATGCATTTGTAAGGACCTAACTAGAATTATTTTTATCTCCTTGGATTACTTTTGGATTGAATTAGAAAGTTGTGGTGGTGCCACTGTGCCTAAAAAATTTGAGTACTGCTATTCTTATGAGGGAAACTTAATGATTCTTTCCCTAGGATTGAGATTGAGCCTTTGGGGAATTTGTAGTAATATATGATTTATAGTATCCTTTATGATAAAAATCTCTATACATTGTGAAAAGTAATTAATCTTGAATGGGGATAAAAGTTGATTTTAATACCAATATAAATGTGTGCAAATGGTTAATAAGAATTTTTGGTGACAAGATTGGAAAAAAAAGATGGCACTAAAATGTGAAAGTTGGTTTTGTGGTAAATACACCTATTTAGTCTTCTTGGCAGTTCTTTGTTTTCTATTTACTTTTCAAAGCATAATTATGTCATTGATTGAGTTATTGCGATTTCATGAGTCATGACTTGAGTTAATAGAAAACCAAGAGAGTTAAGAGGCCAGATCATCCCACAAAATAGTGCAGTGTTGCACACAAAACTAAGCTTGTATTATTGTCAAATTAGCAGTGGAGTATTGTATATCCTTGTCGTGGATAAAATGACGTCATTATGGTTGGTCGTTCGAAACTGTTTCTTGATCCGTGTCTTAATTAAATGAGCCCATTTAAGTCGGAAAGTTAAATTAATGAAAGGTGTAATATCTGGTCATGATGTGTGTGTTAATATAATTGGAATGCCTCTTACAGAGTTTTTCTTGTATAATTTATACATTAGTGTGGTGACCATTGTTATTTTTCTCGAGTCTAGGATGATAGGATAACTAAATTTAATTTTGTGTATTTTTCTTTTTCCGCCGAAGAATTAATATTCATTGGTTCTGTGCCAGTATTACGGAAACTTCACCTGAGATAGTGTGGGGAAAATTACTATGTTCTTACGTTCATAGAGTAGTGAATTTTACAAACATTGAGTGCTCAAGTTCAGAAGCATAATGGCACTAAAGTTAGTGCCAGATTTTTTTGTAGTTACCTCTGGTCAAGAAATATGTAGGCTATAAAATTCCTAGTGTAACCAAACTTTGGATTTGCGGGGGGTGGGGTAACACATGACAACAACTATCTGAATGTGTTGTTTTCCAGTACAGTATATAGTGCTGCAAAAAAAGTCTTAGAAATACACCCATTTTTAAGCTACAAGTATGTATACAGGAGACCATCGTATATGCATAGTTTTTTGCTACACTTTTGCTTTTAATTCTCCCAAAGCAAAAAGGTGTCAATTTGGGCTTATTTCTTAGGGTGTACCAAGTATGCAGTAGGTAATTTTTAAAACAGGATGCATTATACCTGCATTTAGAACACATTTTCTAAGTTAAGTTACACTAAGAAATGTATACTGCCCATTATTTTTCAAGTTTAAAGAGAAGAAACTCTTGAAAACTAGAAAAAAAAATCCTTACTTAAATGATCTTGAATCTACAACAGAGGTTCTCTCATTATGTAAACAGTTCCTTCAGCACTTCAGATACCATTAACATACAGTAAGGCCCCGCTTTACTGCGTTTCGCCTTACGGCGTTCTGCTAATACGGCGATATCAAATTATGACCAAAATTTGCTATACGGCAAGCGGTCTTTTAAATACGGCGCTCCCCACGCGGTTTGTTTACATTTTCCGTGACCACATCTATTATGTCAGGAAACTTTCAAAAATTTTAAGTGTTTTAAAGTTACTGCATATTTTATATGTACTCTGATAATTATACTTATGTGTACCTGTACTTAAATATATACTTACACACTGTGCTGGTGTGCAGGTACACATTAAAATCGCTAAGTCTCTCTCTACTCATGACGCCAATACTACGTAATAATAATCACTCTTGGGCACACTAAATGTCTTATTTTACATTAATATAGGCATTTTCATTTATTTATTTATTTATTAACAATTAATCCATCTATGATATTTTCCTCAAAATTATATATGAAACCCATTACATAGCATATAAAAATGATGCATACACTCAGAATAAAAATTGATGTAAATATGAGATTTGTTTACAAAGCAGCTGTGTAGGTGGTGTCGGAAGAATTACGTTTTCTCTAGTCAAACACTGGGGGGTAACTGTAGAAAAATATTCTTTTCGTATGCCTTTACTCTGTGTATAGCAATTCACGACCCTTGTGGGTTTAGTGCTTTTTATAATTAATAATAATATTATTATTAATATTAATAATAATAATATTATTATCTTCATTCACTCTAAAAATGGTGTGTTGCTGTTTGTTTATTCTGAACTAACTTGTACACAATGTAAGAGTATTTGTATTGTGAGGTAATTATTATTAAAATAACAAAATATTGAGGCAAATGTTTTACAAACTCTTACAAATGGACGTGAATGAACTAAAAGTAGACACACATTAATACGCATTTATTTCGCCTGACCAAGTGATCGTCCACTACCTGTTCAGTTTGTGTTCTTACATTGTCTCAACTCTGTATCTCGTTCTCTTTCTCTTTTACTCTTTCGTTAACTAGTTGGCTCTCATTAACGATGGCGTCTAAGGTTAGCTGTGATAAAAAGAGAAGTCGTAAGCCTCTTGCTTTAAGTGCCAAGTTAGAGGATGATGGTGTGCCATTCTGATTTTATTCAATAAACACCCTGCCACTCACCTCTCACACATTAATATTAATATTAATATTTTAACCCCTTCAGGGTCCAAGGCCAAAATCTGAAGTGGTGCTCCAGTGTCCAAGAAATTTTGGAAAAAAAAAAAAGAAAAAAAACAATATTTTTTTCTTACCAAATTAAAGAGCATATTTTTGTGAAGGTAATAAGACAAAAAAAAAAAATTCTGATCAGTACTTACCGAGATACAGTGCCAAGAAGTTTGTCAAAAATGATGTGATGGCGGCAACATCGACGAATTCCACATATGCGCATTACATTATTTTGCGGTTTTTATTGTTTTTTCTTTTCTTTTCCAATTTTTTTCTATTCCTACTAACATTTGGGGCCTGAGAGACCAATACTGTATATAATGTATATATATAAACTCACTGTATTGAACACAATAACCGCACTAAAGTTACAGTGGACCCCCGCATATCGTACGCATCACATAACGTTCAGTCCGCATACCGCTCGCTTTTATCGCAAAAATTTTGCCTCGCATACAGCTCAAAAACCCGCTCACCGCTCTTCGTCCGAGACGCGTCCAATGTGCGCCCTTAGCCAGCCTCACATGTGCCGCCGGTGGCATTGTTTACCAGCCAGCCTCCGCGGTAACATCCAAGCATACAATCGGAACATTTCGTATTATTACAGTGTTTTTGGTGATTTTATCTGCAAAATAAGTGACCATGGGCCCCAAGAAAGCTTCTAGTGCCAACTCTACAGCAATAAGGGTGAGAATTACTATAGAGATAGATGGTAGTAGGTTGGTAGACAGCAACCACCCAGGGAGGTACTACCGTCCTGCCAAGTGAGTGTAAAACGAAAGCCTGTAATTGTTTTACATGATGGTAGGATTGCTGGTGTCTTTTGTCTGTCTCATAAATATGCAAGATTACAGGTACGTCTTGCTACTTCTACTTACACTTAGGTCACACTACACATACATGTACACGTTTATTTATACACACTCATCTGAGTTTTCTTTGATTTTATCTTAATAGTTCTTGGTCTTATTACTTTTCCTTTTATATCCATGGGGAAGTGGAATAAGAATCTTTCCTCCGTAAGCCATGCGTGTTGTAAAAGTCAACTAAAATGCCGGGAACAATGGGCTAGTAACCCCTTTTCCTGTAAAGATTACTAAAAAGAATAAGAAGAAGAAAATTGTCAAAGTGGGAAGTCTGAATGTGCGTGGATGTTGTGCAAATGATAAGAAAGAGATGATTGTGGATGTTATGAATGAGAAGAAACTGGATGTCC
Organism: Cherax quadricarinatus; assembly: GCF_038502225.1. Classification (NCBI taxonomy): domain Eukaryota; kingdom Metazoa; phylum Arthropoda; class Malacostraca; order Decapoda; family Parastacidae; genus Cherax; species Cherax quadricarinatus. The sequence goes on from NC_091307.1 coordinate 8,669,002, forward strand.
TGGCTTTAAGTGAAACAAAGCTGAAGGGGGTGGGAGAGTTTCAATGGAGAGGAATAAATGGGATTAGGTCAGGGGTTTCAAATAGAGTTAGAGCTAAAGAAGGAGTAGCAATAATGTTGAAGGATAAGCTATGGCAGGAAAAGAGGGACTACAAATGTATAAATTCAAGGATTATGTGGAGTAAAATAAAGATTGGATGTGAAAAGTGGGTTATAGTAAGCGTGTATGCACCTGGAGAAGAGAGAAGTGTAGAGGAGAGAGAGAGATTCTGGGAAATGTTGAGTGAATGCGTGGGGAGTTTTGAATCAAGTGTGAGAGTAATGGTGGTTGGGGATTTCAATGCTAAAGTGGGTAAAAATGTTATGGAGGGAGTAGTAGGTAAATTTGGGGTGCCAGGGGTAAATGTAAATGGGGAACCTTTAATTGAACATTAAAATGGTATAAAATACCGACAGGTTGTTAGGTAAGACACATATGCAACAGTTAGGTATCTTTATTATGAAACGTTTCGCCTACACAGTAGGCTTCTTCAGTCGAGTACAGAAAAGTTGATAGAAGCAGAAGATACTTGAAGACGATGTAATCAGTCCATCACCCTTAAAGTTTTGAGGTGGTCAGTCCCTCAGTCTGGAGAAGAGCATTGTTCCATAGTAAGAAACAATATGGAGATGAAGTGACAGGATGGAGCCTTATATATTGCCAAGAGGTGAGACGTAGGTCACTAGGAGAGGTAAGAACTCAGATGTTGAGAGGTCAGGTCCCTCTCAAATCCAGCCGCTCTCACTAGTGGAAGTTGTCGAAGTTGATTGCAGGTCTGTACCAAGATACCCTTGTGTTGCAGTGTCTGACAGATTGAACATTAAAATGGTATAAAATACCGACAGGTTGTTAGGTAAGACACATATGCAACAGTTAGGTATCTTTATTATGAAACGTTTCGCCTACACAGTAGGCTTCTTCAGTCGAGTACAGAAAAGTTGATAGAAGCAGAAGATACTTGAAGACGATGTAATCAGTCCATCACCCTTAAAGTTTTGAGGTGGTCAGTCCCTCAGTCTGGAGAAGAGCATTGTTCCATAGTAAGAAACAATATGGAGATGAAGTGACAGGATGGAGCCTTATATATTGCCAAGAGGTGAGACGTAGGTCACTAGGAGAGGTAAGATCTCAGATGTTGAGAGGTCAGGTCCCTCTCAAATCCAGCCGCTTTCACTAGTGGAAGTTGTCGAAGTTGATTGCAGGTCTGTACCAAGATACCCTTGTGTTGCAGTGTCTGACAGATTGAACATTAAAAGTATCTTCTGCTTCTATCAACTTTTCTGTACTCGACTGAAGAAGCCTACTGTGTAGGCGAAACGTTTCATAATAAAGATACCTAACTGTTGCATATGTGTCTTACCTAACAACCTGTCGGTATTTTATACCATTTTAATGTTCAATCTGTCAGACACTGCAACACAAGGGTATCTTGGTACAGACCTGCAATCAACTTCGACAACTTCCACTAGTGAGAGCGGCTGGATTTGAGAGGGACCTGACCTCTCAACATCTGAGTTCTTACCTCTCCTAGTGACCTACGTCTCACCTCTTGGCAATATATAAGGCTCCATCCTGTCACTTCATCTCCATATTGTTTCTTACTATGGAACAATGCTCTTCTCCAGACTGAGGGACTGACCACCTCAAAACTTTAAGGGTGATGGACTGATTACATCGTCTTCAAGTATCTTCTGCTTCTATCAACTTTTCTGTACTCGACTGAAGAAGCCTACTGTGTAGGCGAAACGTTTCATAATAAAGATACCTAACTGTTGCATATGTGTCTTAGCTAACAGCCTTTAATTGAGCTATGTGTAGAAAGAAATTTGGTAATAAGTAATACATATTTTATGAAAAAGAGGATAAATAAATATACAAGGTATGATGTAGCATGTAATGAAAGTAGTTTGTTAGATTATTTATTGGTGGATAAAAGGTTGATGGGTAGGCTCCAGGATGTACATGTTTATAGAGGGGCAACTGATATATCGGATCATTATTTAGTTGTAGCTACAGTTAGAGTAAGAGGTAGATGGGAAAAGAGGAAGGTGGAAACAACAAGTAAGAGGGGGGTGAAAGTGTATAAACTAAGGGAGGAGGAAGTTCGGGCGAGATATAAGCGACTATTGGCAGAAAGGTGGGCTAGTGCAAAGATGAGTAGTGGGGGGGTTGAAGAGGGTTGGAATAGTTTTAAAAATGCAGTATTAGAATGTGGGGCAGAAGTTTGTGGTTATAGGAGGGTGGGGGCAGGAGGAAAGAGGAGTGATTAGTGGAATGATGAAGTAAAGGGTGTGATAAAAGAGAAAAAGGTAGCTTATGAGAGGTTTTTACAAAGCAGAAGTGTTATAAGAAGAGCAGAGTATATGGAGAGTAAAAGAAAGGTGAAGAGAGTGGTGAGAGAGTGCAAAAGGAGAGCAGATGAAAGAGTGGGAGAGGCACTGTCAAGAAATTTTAATGAAAATAAGAAAAAATTTTGGAGTGAGTTAAACAAGTTAAGAAAGCCTAGGGAAAGTATGGATTTGTCAGTTAAAAACAGAGTAGGGGAGTTAGTAGATGGGGAGAGGGAGGTATTAGGTAGATGGCGAGAATATTTTGAGGAACTTTTAAATGTTAAGGAAGAAAGGGAGGTGGTAATTTCATGCACTGGCCAGGGAGGTATACCATCTTTTAGGAGTGAAGAAGAGCAGAATGTAAGTGTGGTGGAGGTACGTGAGGCATTACGTAGAATGAAAGGGGGTAAAGCAGCTGGAATTGATGGGATCATGACAGAAATGTTAAAAGCAGGGGGGGATATAGTGTTGGAGTGGTTGGTACTTTTGTTTAATAAATGTATGAAAGAGGGGAAGGTACCTAGGGATTGGCGGAGAGCATGTATAGTCCCTTTATATAAAGGGAAAGGGGACAAAAGAGATTGTAAAAATTATAGAGGAATAAGTTTACTGAGTATACCAGGAAAAGTATACGGTAGGGTTATAATTGAAAGAGTTAGAGGTAAGACAGAATGTAGAATTGCGGACGAGCAAGGAGGCTTCAGAGTGGGTAGGGGATGTGTAGATCAAGTGTTTACATTGAAGCATATATGTGAACAGTATTCAGATAAAGGTAGGGAAGTTTTTATTGCATTTATGGATTTAGAAAAGGCATATGATAACAGTGGATAGAGGAGCAATGTGGCAGATGTTGCAAGTATATGGAATAGGTGGTAAGTTACTAAATGCTGTAAAGAGCTTTTATGAGGATAGTGAGGCTCAGGTTAGGGTGTGTAGAAGAGAGGGAGAATACTTCCCGGTAAAAGTAGGTCTTAGACAGGGATGTGTAATGTCACCATGGTTGTTTAATATATTTATAGATGGGGTTGTAAAAGAAGTAAATGCTAGGGTGTTCGGGAGAGGGGTGGGATTAAATTATGGGGAATCAAATTCAAAATGGGAATTGACACAGTTACTTTTTGCTGATGATACTGTGCTTATGGGAGATTCTAAAGAAAAATTGCAAAGGTTAGTGGATGAGTTTGAGAATGTGTGTAAAGGTAGAAAGTTGAAGGTGAACATAGAAAAGAGTAAGGTGATGAGGGTATCAAATGATTTAGATAAAGAAAAATTGGACATCAAATTGGGGAGGAGTATGGAAGAAGTGAATGTTTTCAGATAGTTGGGAGTTGACGTGTTGGCGGATGGATTTATGAAGGATGAGGTTAATCATAGAATTGATGAGGGAAAAAAGGTGAGTGGTGCGTTGAGGTATATGTGGAGTCAAAAAACGTTATCTATGGAGGCAAAGAAGGGAATGTATGAAAGTATAGTAGTACCAACACTCTTATATGGATGTGAAGCTTGGGTGGTAAATGCAGCAGCGAGGAGACGGTTGGAGGCAGTGGAGATGTCCTGTCTAAGGGCAATGTGTGGTGTAAATATTATGCAGAAAATTCGGAGTGTGGAAATTAGGAGAAGGTGTGGAGTTAATAAAAGCATTAGTCAGAGGGCAGAAGAGGGGTTGTTGAGGTGGTTTGGTCATTTAGAGAGAATGGATCAAAGTAGAATGACATGGAAAGCATATAAATCTATAGGGGAAGGAAAGAGGGGTAGGGGTCGTCCTCGAAAGGGTTGGAAAGAGGGGGTAAACGAGGTTTTGTGGGTAAGGGGCTTGGACTTCCAGCAAGCGTGCATGAGCGTGTTAGATAGGAGTGAATGGAGACGAATGATACTTGGGACCTGACGATCTGTTGGAGTGTGAGCAGGGTAATATTTAGTGAAGGGATTCAGGGAAACCGGTCATTTTCATATAGTCGGACTTAGAGTCCTGGAAATGGGAAGTACAATGCCTGCACTTTAAAGGAGGGGTTTGGGATATTGGCAGTTTGGAGGGATATGTTGTGTATCTCTATACGTATATGCTTCTAAACTGTTGTATTCTGAGCACCTCTGCAAAAACAGTGATAATGTGTGTGTGTTTACCTGGAGAGAGTTTCGGGGGTTAACGCCCCCGCGGCCCGGTCTGTGACCAGGCCTCCTGGTGGATCAGCACCTGATCAACCAGGCTGTTGCTGCTGGCTGCACACAAACCAACGTACGAGCCACAGCCCGGCTGATCAGGAACTGACTTTAGGTGCTTGTCCAGTGCCAGCTTGAAGACTGCCAGGGGTCTGTTGGTAATCCCCCTTATGTGTGCTGGGAGGCAGTTGAACAGTCTCGGGCCCCTGACACTTATTGTATGGTCTCTTAACGTGCTAGTGACACCCCTGCTTTTCATTGGGGGGATGGTGCATCGTCTGCCAAGTCTTTTGCTTTCGTAGTGAGTGATTTTCGTGTGCAAGTTCGGTACTAGTCCCTCTAGGATTTTCCAGGTGTATATAATCATGTATCTCTCCCTCCTGCGTTCCAGGGATTACAGGTTTAGAAACCTCAAGCGCTCCCAGTAATTGAGGTGTTTTATCTCCGTTATGCGCGCCGTGAAAGTTCTCTGTACATTTTCTAGGTCGGCAATTTCACCTGCCTTGAAAGGTGCTGTTAGAGTGCAGCAATATTCCAGCCTAGATAGAACAAGTGACCTGAAGAGTGTCATCATGGGCTTGGCCTCCCTAGTTTTGAAGGTTCTCATTATCCATGCTGTCATTTTTCTAGCAGATGCGATTGATACAATGTTATGGTCCTTGAAGGTGAGATCCTCCGACATAATCACTCCCAGGTCTTTGACGTTGGTGTTTCGCTCTATTTTGTGGCCAGAATTTGTTTTGTACTCTGATGAAGATTTAATTTCCTCATGTTTACCATATCTGAGTAATTGAAATTTCTCATCGTTGAACTTCATATTGTTTTCTGCAGCCCACTGAAAGATTTGGTTGATGTCCGCCTGTAGCCTTGCAGTGTCTGCAATGGAAGACACTGTCATGCAGATTCGGGTGTCATCTGCAAAGGAAGACACGGTGCTGTGGCTGACATCCTTGTCTATGTCGGATATGAGGATGAGGAACAAGATGGGAGCTAGTACTGTGCCTTGTGGAACAGAGCTTTTCACCGTAGCTGCCTCGGACTTTACTTTGTTGACGACTACTCTCTGTGTTCTGTTAGTGAGGAAATTTTAGATCCATCGACCGACTTTTCCTGTTATTCCTTTAGCGCGCATTTTGTGCGCTATTACGCCATGGTCACACTTGTCGAAGGCTTTTGCAAAGTCTGTATATATTACATCTGCATTCTTTTTGTCTTCTAGTGCATTTAGGACCTTGTCATAGTGATCCAGTAGTTGAGACAGACAGGAGCGACCTGTTCTAAACCCATGTTGCCCTGGGTTGTGTAACTGATGGGTTTCTAGATGGGTGGTGATCTTGCTTCTTAGGACCCTTTCAAAGATTTTTATGATATGGGATGTTAGTGCTATTGGTCTGTAGTTCTTTGCTGTTGCTTTACTGCCCCCTTTGTGGAGTGGGGCTATGTCTGTTGTTTTTAGTAACTGAGGGACGACCCCCGTGTCCATGCTCCCTCTCCATAGGATGGAAAAGGCTCGTGATAGGGGCTTCTTGCAGTTCTTGATGAACACAGAGTTCCATGAGTCTGGCCCTGGGGCAGAGTGCATGGGCATGTCATTTATCGCCTGTTCGAAGTCATTTGGCGTCAGGATAACATCGGATAGGCTTGTGTTAATCAAATTTTGTGGCTCTCTCATAAAAAATTCATTTTGATCTTCGACTCTCAGTCTGGTTAGCGGCTTGCTAAAAACTGAGTCATATTGGGACTTGAGTAGCTCACTCATTTCCTTGCTGTCATCTGTGTAGGACCCATCTTGTTTAAGTAGGGGCCCAATACTGGACGTTGTTCTCGATTTTGATTTGGCATAGGAGAAGAAATACTTTGGGTTTCTTTCGATTTCATTTATGGCTTTTAGTTCTTCCCGCGATTCCTGACTCCTAAAGGATTCTTTTAGCTTAAGTTCGATGCTTGCTATTTCTCTGACCAGTGTCTCCCTACGCATTTCAGATATATTGACCTCTTTTAGCCGCTCTGTTATTCTTTTCCGTCGCCTGTCTCTTTCTATTTTACATCTACTCCTCCTTTTTCTTAGAGGAATAAGCCTTGTGCATACATCGAGTGCCACCGAGTTAATCTGTTCTAGGCATAAGTTTGGGTCTGTGTTGCTTAGTATATCTTCCCAGCTTATATCGGTTAGGACTTGGTTTACTTGGTCCCACTTTATGTTTTTGTTATTGAAGTTGAATTTGGTGAATGCTCCCTCGTGACTAGTCTCATTTTGTCGGTCTGGGGCTCCACGCATACATGTCTGAACCTCAATTATGTTGTGATCTGAGTATTTTGTTTTTGATATGGTGACATTTCTTATCAGATCATCATTGTTAGTGAAGATGAGGTCTAGTGTATTCTCCAGTCTAGTAGGCTCTATTATTTGCTGGTTTAAATTGAATTTTGTGCAGAGATTTAAAAGCTCGTGTGAGTGTGAGTTTTCATCAGAGCTGCCTCCTGGTGTTATTACTGCAACAATATTATTTGCTATATTCCTCCATTTTAGGTGCCTTAAGTTGAAGTCCCCCAGGAGCAAGATGTTGGGTGCAGGAGCTGGTGAAAGTGTTGAATGATGATGAAAGTATTTTCTTTTTGGGGATTTTCCTTCTTTTTTTTTGGGTCACCCTGCCTCGGTGGGAGACGACCGACTTGTTGAAAAAAAAAAAAAAATGAAGAAAAAGATCATTGATAAGTATGAAAGTGTCTCCGAGCTGGCCAGGTTGTATAATAAACCCCAATCAACCATCGTTACTATTGGTGGTACAGCTGCTGCTGCTGCACTGTCAGCTGCTGCTGCTGCTGTACCACCATCAGCTGCTGCTGCTGTACCACCGTCAGCTGCTGCTGTAGTACCGTCTGCTGCTGCTGTAGCATCGTCTGCTGCTGCTGTAGCACTGTCAGCTGCTGCTGCTGCTGTAGCACCGTTGTTGGTGTGGCTTATTGAGAATACCAAGAAACAATTAACCCCAGAGGATTTGCCACCCAGGATAACCCAAAAAAGTCAGTGTCATCGAAGACTGTCTAATTTATTTCCATTGGGGTCCTTAATCTTGTCTCCCAGGATGCAACTCACACCAGTCGACTAACACCCAGGTGAACAGGGAAAAATGCCTGGAACTATTGCTCATATTGGTAAATTTAAAGCCAGCAAAGGTTGGTTTGAGAGATTTAAGAATCGTAGTGGCATACACAGTGTGATAAGGCCTGTTCTGGAAGAAAATGCCAAACAGGACCTACAGTACTCAGGAGGAAAAGGCACTCCCAGGACACAGTGTCTCATCAGTCATTGCTGCATCTTCAATAAAGGTAAGTGTCATTTATTCTTCATTTAGTAGAGTAGTACATGCACAATATATATTGTGCATGTACTACTCTACTATTGTGCAAGTATCCTTCTCTTTGTGTTTAGGAAAATGTATATTTCATGTGGTAAAATTTTTTTTTTTCATACTTTTGGGTGTCTTCCACGGATTAATTTGATTTCCATTATTTCTTATGGGGAAAATTCATTCGCATACCGATCATTTCGCATAACAATGAGCCCTCTTGCACGGATTAAAGTCGGTATGCGGGGGTCCACTGTATTATATTATTGTTTACCACTGTTGTTTATTACAATAAACATGCACAAATCTTGTATAATACTAATGTTCTATCATATATTTACATATTTACAATCACTGGACATGGTTTTAGAACTGCTGGAGCTTGTGGAACTCCTTGAAACAAGGCACCATGCACAGAGGCACCTTACATTCCTCACACATAAACCGAGTGTCTTTGCGTCTTTGTTGCCGTCGTTTTGTTTGTGCACAGACGATGCATCTCTTCTGAGCAAATTTCTTCTGAGTTGAAGGAAGTTGTATTATGAAATGATCACCTTCCCTCCTCAAACGCTTGGGTATATCCTGAGTAATTCGAGGACCGTGTTGTATAGCAGGTGTTCTTACTTGGTACTTCATTATGAGTTGTCTGACAACAGACAAACAAAATTCACCGTACAGTGGTCTGTTGCCAGTCTTTATTTGGTACATATTATATGCATTGAGCATTGAAATGTCCATGAGATGGAAGAAAAGTTTCATGTACCACTTGTAACTCTTACGAACACAGTCAAGAAAACCAATCTGCATGTCACATTTGTCAACCAAGCGCATGTTTTGTGTATAATTAATCACTGTCACTGGTTTTTGAATACGTTCATTAGTCACTCGATCAACTTTGCCACTGTCTTGCATTTCATTACGGTGAATGGTTGTCAATAATGTGACATCTCGTTTGTCATGCCACCGTAATGCCATGATGTCATTGGCAGTAAACACCTGCACGTCATCACCACGAGCACCTGCGTTGAGCCTGGGCATATGTTTACGATTAGAACGCACTGTGCCACACACATCTGTCTTGTTCACTCGCATGAAATCAGAGTAATGGGCTTGTGTACCAGTTATCGGTATATAATGTATGCCCCTTACCAAGATAAGGTGCCATCATGTTTCTCACTACGTCACCTGAGATACCCAATAACATCTTGGTATCTTTCAATGTTTTACTACCCGTGTATACAACAATATCCAACACCAGGCCACTGTCACAATCACAGAGTACAAACAGTTTTATACCAAAGCGTTTCCTCTTGCTTGGTATATACTGCTTGAATGACAGTCTACCTTTGAACAAAATCAAAGACTTGTCAATTACAAGATTCTTGAATGGATAAAAGTATATGCTGAACTTTTGTTTGAGATACATGAAAACATTTCTAATCTTGTATAACCTGTCATTTCTGTCAGGCCTGGTTTTGTCAGAGAAGTGCAACATACGTAAGAGTAAGATAAAGCTGTTCACTGGTATGATTTCACTGAAGACCGGGGTAGAAATTAGCCGATCTGTGGACCAGTATGCTTTTATATTATGCTTATAGACGTGAGGCATAAGCATTATTGTTGCAAAAAGCAAATACATTTCTGCAACAGTCGTCTCTTTCCACCTGTGTAGTCTTGACTGTGGTGATTAGATCGTATTTGCCATGGTGTACTCAAAATACTTATTACTTTCCCTGACAATAATTTCCATCAATGGCTGGTCAAAGAATAATTCAAAGAATTCCAGTTCATTGGTCGTGGTTCCAAGGGGACAAGTAGGTAGAATTCCACTTTGAGAGTCATCATAGTGGTGAGGTTTGGGAACAAAATTGGGATTTTGCTGCAAATCCCACATTCGGTTTGCTGGTGGATACTGGACATCATAGGCTGGTTGTGCGGGTGGTTGTGGTTGTGGTGGTCTGGTGGCTGACGCTCCGCTTTGTCCTTGAACTGACGAGTCAGCAGCGTGGGTCCCAGCGTGGCCTGGTGAGTCACGCATGGTGGTGCCACTACCATCACCACTAACACCATCCACTGATGCCTGTGGTCTATCTATGCCAAGTGTAGCCACATCATCCTCACTATCACTACCTAAAACTGGTGTAGGGCCATGGGATGTACTCCGGGATGTACTCCGTCCCCTGGGCACAGCATAGGGTACACTACCCGAGCGCATGCGGCGGCGAACATACCGACGCTTCACTGGTGAATATGATTCCTCACTATCACTACTCGAATGATCGTCGAGCGCAATAAAATCACAATCCACGTCACTATCATCATCATTACTGAAGTCAGAGGCCTGGCCACGCGAAAATATTAGTTTTCTCTTGCGTTGAGGAACAACCGACCGTGAGTCACGAGTGCCCACACCAGAGGTAGAAGGTTGAGGATCGTCAGGGTTTTCTGCACTATTATCGATATCCTGGTCATTCTTTTCGGTCACTAACTGATCAAAGCCGTAGAATTCGTCTTCATTTCCACTTCCATCAGTGTCAGAACTATCAGATAGGAAGAGGAGAGTCCCAATTTTCCGGGGAGTGAGAGCTGACTTGCGACGAGGCATGGTGAACAAGGGTAACTGAGCTGGCTTTCCCACAATGCTATGCGGGCGCCTAGATTTTTTGTTTATGGCGCACACCCACCATGCAGACCCGTTCTCTCACATGTAGGCCTATGAGCGTTTTCGCTCTAAATTTGACGGCGCTAGAATTTTGGCGTAGATCTACGGTTTGGACACTCAACATGAAGCCGTAGATCTATGGGACGGACCCTGAAAGGGTTAAGGTAAGTAATAAATGTACTCTGTGTGCACATTACCTTTTATTGTGTTTTTAATGCCTATTTCTATTGCTAACTTAATATAAGTTAGTGTAAACTTGTTGTCTGGCATTTATTGCATATTTTATATGCTCTGATGATAATACTTGTGGAGCCGGGTGGAGGGACAACATTACGTTTTCTCTCTTCAGCCATCAGAGAAAACGTGTATGAATCTACGTTTGGCCCAGCCACTCCCCAACTCTGCTTTTGTTTACAATTTTCGGCATGAATTATTCATTACTTCTACCTTCGTTTATGATGGCATCTAAAGGTAGTTTTTAGAAATGATTAAATTCAGTGAACAAGGCATGTCGATGTTAATATGGCTCTGGGCCACAGTGTAGGTAGCCGGAAGGTGTAGCCCAGGCTACACCTACCGGCTACCTTCACTGACTTTATGCAAATAAATACTACTCACCTCTCTTCCTATATTAAGACTACACATATTTTAAGGTAAATAATGAGTGTACTGTATGTGCATTTTACCTCTCTGGGATGTTTTAAATATCGTATATTAAGTATGAGACGGGGAGCCAGGGCTACCTACACCTGGGCTACCTGCACCTGACTTCCTACAAATAAGTACTACTCACCTCTCTCCCTACATTAAGATTACAAATACTTTAAGATAAGTAATGAATTTACTGTGACTGTATTTTACTTTGTGTGTTTTTAATGCCTGCTTCTATTACTAACTTAATATAATTTAGTGTAAACTTGTTGTCTGGCATTTATAAATGGAAAAAATATGGAGTTCTGCCTTCCAGCGATGTCTGCTTTCCGGCGACAGCCTGGAACCTAACCCGCCGTATAAGTGGGGCCCTACTGCATTTATAATAATGAAAGTTTTTGGAAGATACCCAGATGGCTGCTGCCTTTTATGAGACCCTTTGCACCAATTGTGAGAAGTGTTACATTGGGAAAATATGTTACTATAAACATCAACCTTGTTAGCATACTCTGTGCATTAGGATGATAATAATGCACTAGTTTAATGATGCTAAAGTATAGATGAGGTGCAACAACATACAGCAGAAAAGGTAAAGGAATTGGTTATAAACAACTATGTTCCCAGTTTCAATACTCTCAGCAAGAATGTTGAACTTAAGAATACATTTCTTCTTAAACTTGACAGACCCTTAAGGAAGATAATTTATGAGCAAAACATAACCTTGCAACCTCTGTGAATGTTATATTAATTTATTTGTCCCTCATGAATTTGATAAAATTAGATTAATTTGGATATGAAAAACCTGGAGAAGTACTTAGCAGTAGTTGTGGATGGGTGAGCATTCTAATGGGTCAGATCATTGATCATGGGCCAGTATGTATACTGCAGTGCTCTTAAGCTTTTGTTCTGTTGCCTGTAGGCATACTTTTCTGTTTGCTTCCGACTTGTTTGCAACACAGCCTGGCTTCCAGTTACTATACTTTAGTATTGATTGAGGAGGGTCTCTGGTTCATATACGTACTCTCATAATTATACTTATGTACCTGTACCTAAGTAAACTTACACACTGTGCTGGCATACAGGTACACATTAAAATCAGTAAGAGTGTCTTATGTCTCGAGATACCATATTAATAATGATAATTAATCAATGAGGCACATTAAATGTCATATATTACGTTAATATGCACATTTTCATTAATCCACCTATGATATTTTTTCAAAATTATAGTAAACACGCTACGTAACATATAAACATGATAAATACACCCCACAGTAGAATAAATTAACATAAATATGAGATGTGGTATCCAGGCGACTTGTAGGAGTGATGACAAGAATTACGTTTTCTCATGCCCAACATCAGAGAAAATGTGTGCACTATAGAATTACTGGGGGTAACTGTAAAGTAGTAGTAGGTTGGTAGACAGCAACCACCCAGGGAGGTACTACCATTCTGCCAAGTGAGTGTAAAACGAAAGCCTGTAATTGTTTTACATGATGGTAGGATTGCTGGTGTTTTTTGTCTGTGTCATAAATATGCAAGATTACAGGTATGTCTTGCTACTTCTACTTACACTTAGGTCACACTTCATGTTTGTTTATACACACTCATCTGAGTTTTCTTTGATTTTATCTTAGTTCTTGTTCTAATTACTTTTCCTTTTACAGTGGAACCTCAAAAATCGAACTTAATCCATTCCAGGACCTAGTTATAAATTCGAAAAGTCTGAAATTCGAAGCAATATTTCCCATAAGAAATAATGGAAATACAATTAATCCGTTCCAGAAACCCAAAAATATTCACACAAAAAAATACATTTTATAGAGATTAATTACAGTTTTACATAAAACAAATACTATAGTTTTTAATTATGTATAGTAATACATATAAAATAACATTTTTACTTACCTTTATTGAAGATTGGGGATGGCATCTGGAAGATAAGGATGAGGAGAGAGGGAGTTGGGGATAGTGTTTGGAAGGAGAATCCCCCTCCATGAGGACTTCAGGTAAAGCCCTCTCTGGGGTTACTTCCCTTCTCTGTCTTTTAATGCCAGGACCAGCTTGAGAGTCGCTGGACCCCGTCTCACAAAATAACTGTCCACAGTCCTCTATTTCTGGCGCCTCTTTAACATTTCCCTAAAATGGGACATGGTTCTGTCATTGAACTTGTTGCAAAGATGGCTTGTTTCAGCTTGCTCAGGGTGGTACTTCTGCACAAACATTTGGACATCATTCCACTTGGCACAAATCTCCTTAATCTTTGAAGAAGGCACCTCATCCACTCCCTGTAGTAACACCTTTCGCAACATCAGCTTCCTTGATTTGTTCTTTCTTTGACAGGATAGAACCGATGGTCGACTTGTTTTCCCCATACATCCTGGCAAGCTCAACAAGACTTGCACCACTCTCATACTTCTGTATTATATCCTTCTTCACATCTATGGTGTTTCTTACTTTCTTTACCACAGGGGTACCACTAGCAAGTTTCTTTGGGCCCGTGGCAGCTTATTTCACAGCCCCACAAGCACTAAACACAACGAAATAATTGTAAAATGCGTGAATGAGAGTGCAGGTTAGTGTTCACTCAAGCATAAACAAAGCTAGACTGCTCACGGCGCCTGTGCGGGGACGCGGACAGAGTGGGCAGCAGACAGGTCCCGTACCTGGTGGTCCAAAAATAGGGGCGCGTTCAATAATAGGGACACAGTTTGTCCGAAAAAATGGTCCTATTTTCGAAACATTCGAAATACGTTCGATTTTTGAGGTTCCACTGTATATCCATGGGGAAGTGGAATAAGAATCATCCTTCCGTAAGCCATGCGTGTTGTAAAAGTCAACTAAAATGTTGGGAACAATGGGCTAGTAACCCCTTTTCCTGTAATAATTACTAAAAAGAATAAGAAGAAAATTGTCAAAGTGGGAAGTCTGGATGTGCATGGATGTTGTGCGAATGATAAGAAAGAGATGATTGTGGATGTTATGAATGAGAAGAAGCTGGATATCCTGGCTTTAAGTGAAACAAAGCTGAACGGGGTGGGTGAGTTTCAGTGGAGAGGAATAAATGGGATTAGGTCAGGGGTTTCTAAGAGAGTTAGAGCTAAAGAAGGAGTGGCAATAATGTTTTAGGATAAGCTATGGCAGGAAAAGAGGGACTACAAATGTATAAATTCAAGGATTATGTGGAGTAAAATAAAGGTTGGATGTGAGAAGTGGGTTATAGTAAGAGTATATGCACCTTTGGGAAGAGAGAAGTATAGAGGAGAGAGAGAGATTTTGGGAAATGTTGAGTGAATGTGTGGGGAGTTTTGAACCAAGTGTGAAAGTACTTGTAGTTGGGGATTTTAATGCTGAAGTGGGTAACAGTGTTGTGGAGGGAGTAGTAGGTAAATTTGGGGTGCCAGGGGTAAATGAAAATGAGGAGCCTTTAATTGAACTATGTGTAGAAAGAGGTTTGGTAATAAGTAATACATATTTTATGAAAAAGAGGATAAATAAATATACAAGGTATGATGTAGCACATAATGAAAGTAGTTTGTTAGATTATGTATCGGTGAATGAAAGGTTAATGGGTGGGCTCCAGGATGTACACGTTTATAGAGGGGCAATTGATATATCGGATCATTATCTAGTTGTAGCTACAGTTAGAGTAAGAGGTAGGTGGGATAAGATAAAAATGGCAACAACAAGAGGGAGGTGAAAGTGTATAAACTAAGGGAGGAGGAAGTTCGGGTGGAATATAAGCAATTATTGGCAGAAAGGTGGGCTGGTTCAGGTATGAGTAGTGGGGGGGGGGGTGTTGAAGAGGGTTGGAATAGTTTTAAAAATGCAGTATTAGAATGTGGGGCAGAAGTTTGTGGTTATAGGAGGGTGGGTGCAGGAGGGAAGAGAAGTGATTGGTGGAATGATGTAGTAAAGGGTGTGATAAAAGAAAAAAAGGTAGCTTATGAGAGGTATTTACAAAGCAGAAGTGTTATAAGAAGAGCCGAGTATATGGAGAGTAAAGGAAAGGTGAAGAGAGTGGTGAGAGAGTGCAAAAGGAGAGCAGATGATAGAGTGGGAGAGGCACTGTCAAGAAATTTTAATGAAAATAAGAAAAAAAATTGGAGTGAGTTAAAAAAGTTAAGAAAGCCTGGAGGACAAATGGATTTGTCAGTTAAAAACAGAGTAGGGGAGTTAGTAGATGGGGAGATGGAGGTTTTGGGTACACGGGGAGAATATTTTTATGAACTTTTAAATGTCGACAAAGAAAGGGAGGCGGTAATTTCATGCACTGGCCAGGGAGGTATACCATCTTTTAGGAGTGAAGAAGAGCAGGATGTGAGTGTGGGGGAGGTGCGTGAGGCATTACGTAAATTGAAAGGGGGTAAAGCAGCTGGAACTGACGGGATCATGACAGAAATGTTAAAAGCAGGGGGGATATAGTGTTGGAGTGGTTGGTATTTTTGTTTAATAAATGTATGAAAGAGGGGAAGGTACCTAGGGATTGGCAGAGAGCATGTATAATCCCTTTATATGAAGGGAAGGAGGACAAAAGAGATTGTAAAAATTATAGAGGAATAAGTTTACTGAGTATACCAGGAAAAGTGTATGGTAGGGTTATTATTGAAAGAATTAGAGGTAAGACAGAATGTAGAACTGCGGATGAGCATGGAGGTTTTAGAGTGGGTAGGGGGTGTGTAGATCAAGTGTTTACATAGAAGCATATATTTGAGCAGTATTTAGATAAAGATAGGGAAGTTTTTATTGCATTTATGGATTTAGAAAAGGAAGATGATAGAGTGGATAGGGGAGCAATGTGGAAGATGTTTCAAGTATATGGAATAGGTGGTAAGTTACTAAATGCTGTGTACGAATGGTACTAAATGCTGTAAAGAGTTTTTATGAGGATAGTGAGGCTCAGGTTAGGGTGTGTAGAAGAGAGGGAGAGCATTTCCCGGTAAAAGTAGGTCTTAGACAGGGATGTGTAATGTCATCATGGTTATTTAATATATTTATAAATGGGGTTGTAAAAGAAGTAAATATTATGGTGTTCGGGAGAGGGGTGGGATTAAATTATGGGGAATTAAATACAAAAGGAGAAGTGACAGAGTTACTTTTTGCTGATGATACTGTGCTTATGGGAGATTCTAAAGAAAAATTGCAAAGGTTAGTGGACGAATTTGGGAGTTTGTGTTAAGGTAGAAAGTTGAAAGTGAACATAGAAAAGAGTAAGGTGATGCGAATATCAAATGATTTAGATAAAGAAAAATTGGATATCAAATTGGGGATGAGGAGTATGGAAGAAAATGTTTTCAGATATTTGGGAGTTGACGTGTCAGCGGATGGATTTATGAAGGATGAGGTTAATCATAGAATTGATGAAGGAAAAAAAGGTGAGTGGTGCATTGAGATATATGTGGAGGCAAAAAATGTTATCTATGGAGGCAAAGAAGGGAATGTATGAAAGTATAGTTGTACCAGCACTCTTATATGGGTGTGAAGCTTGGGTTGTAAATGCTGCAGCGAGGAGGCGGTTGGAGGCAGTGGAGATGTCCTGTCTAACCCTTTGAGGGTTTCGGACGTACTAGTACGGCTTACGACCCAGGGTTTTTGACGTACTAGTACGCCTAAATTCTAGCGCCCTCAAATCTAGTGGGAGAAAGCTGGTAGGCCTCCGTATGAAAGAATGGGTCTATGTGGTCAGTGTGCACGGTATAAAAAAAATCCTGCAGCACACAGTGCATAATGAAAAAAAAAAAACTTTGACCGTTTTTTTGGAATAAAACAGCGACTTTGCACTGTATTTTCGTATGGTATTGTTGTATTCTAGTTTTCTTGATCTCATTTTATAGAATGAAAGGCATATCATAGAAACTGAGATGATTTTGACTGGTTTTACAATGAAAAGTACCTTGAAATTGAGCTCAAAGTAGCAGAAATGTTTGATTTTTACCAAAATTCAAAAGTAAACAAATAATGCCAAGTGTCCAATTCACGTCAACTGTTGAGTCTAATATTCTTTTGCAAGTGCGCCAATATGATTCATACCATTTTTTACACTAATGCTGTAGTCTGCATAACAGTAAATCTTCTATTTTTTGTGAGAATAAAAATTCAAAGTGGAAAGCAAAATAATGTAAGAGGGGCCTTAAGACGTGACTAATGAACAGAGGAAATGTCATTTTAGTGCCAGGAATGTATTTCTTGTTTGTTCTGGACCCTATTCGGAAATTGGCATCTTTTGAAATTTGTGTGAAATTGGCAAAATTGCTTAATTCTGACCACTGAACTGGATAGTTGAAATTGGTAAATGGGTGGTTTCTTGCACTCATTCAATAGAAAATATGGAGTTCTAGCGAAATATTCATGTTTTTTGTCGACTAGTACAGTGGAACTGGCTGAAAATTGGGCTCAAAGTGGGCAAAATCGCCGATCCGTAAACATCGCCAAGACCACTAACTTCGCGAGAGCATAATTCCGTAAGTTTTCCATCAAATTTCATATTTTTGGTGTCATTATGATGGGGAAAAGATTCTCTATCTTTTCATAAGAAAAAATTATTTTTTTTTTTTTAACCCTTTGAGGGTCCGTCCCGTAGATCTACGGCTTTACGTTCAGGGTCCAAACCGTAGATCTACGTCATGAGCTCAGCTCACTCTGATAAACTGTGAGTGGTACATTTGGGCCTAGATATGAGAGAATACATCTATGTGGTATGTGTGCACCACATAAAACAGATCCTGCAGCACGCTGTGTATAATGAGAGAAAAAAAATGAAATCATGATTTTTCGATTAAAACAGCGACTTTGCAGTGTTTTTTCGTATGTTTTTTATAGTTCTATTTGTGATTTCTTGGTCTCATTTGATAGAATGGAAGACATATTACAGAAATAGAGATGATTTTGATTGGTTTTCGCACTGGAAATGGCTTGAAACTGAGCTCAAAGTAGCAGAAATGTTGAATTTTTGCCGATATTCAAGAGTAAACAAACTACCTCCCACGTCTAATACACGTCAGCTGGTGGGTCTAATATGCATTCACAAATATGGGGATGATATTTATACAATTATTACAGTACTGCATAACAGTAAATCTTCTATTTTTTGGTGTGAATAAAAATTCATTATGTGAATAAAAAATCAAAATGGAATTTATTTGTAAAGCCTCCAAACGTAACTAATGAACAGAGGAAATGTTAGTTTAGTTCCAGGAATACCTACATTGTTTATTCTGGACCCTATTTTGAAATTGGAATATTTTGAACTTTGTGTTAAATTGGCCAAATTAACAATTTCCGATCACTTTAATTTGTAGTTGAAACAGTTGACTTGGCGATTTCTTGTGCTCAATCAATAGAATAGAAGTAATACTAGTGAAATAGCTAAGAATTTGGTTGACTGGAATAATGTAATTGGCCTAAAATGGGAGTCAAATTCGGCAAAATTGCCGATTCGTAAATATCGCTGACACATCAAAATTCGCGAGAGCATAATTTCATCAATTTTCCATCAAATTTCGTACTTTTTGTTTTATTACCTTCACAAAAAGATTCTCTACCATTTCATAAGAAAAAATAACAAATTATTTTTTTGAAAATTCTTGGACACTGGGGCACCACTTCAGATTTGGGCCTTGGACCCTGAAGGGGTTAAAATTTGGCCGACCCTGAGAACGAGTCTCGGAGAGGGCCTGTCAACCCTCAAAGGGCTAAGGGCAATGTGTGGTGTAAATATTATTTAGAAAATTTGGAGTGTGGAAATTAGGAGAAGGTGTGGAGTTAATTAAAGTATTAGTCAGAGGGCTGAAGAGGGTTTGGTCATTTAGAGAGAATGGATCAAAGTAGAATGACATGGAGAGCATATAAATGTGTTGGGGAAGGAAGTTGGGGTAGGAGTCGTCCTCGAAAAGGTTGGAGGGAGTGGGTAAAGGAGGTGTTGTGGGCGAGTGGTTTGGACTTCCAGCAAGCGTGCGTGAGCGTGTTAGATAGGAATGAATGAAGACAAATGGTATTTGGGACCTGACGAGGTGTTGGAGTGTGAGCAGGGTAATATTTAGTGAAGGGATTCAGGGAAACCAGTTATTTTATATAACCGGACTTGAGTCCTGGATATGGGAAGTACAATGCCTGCACTCTAAAGGAGGGGTTTGGGGTATTGGCAGTTTGGAGGGATATATTGTGTATTTTTATACGTATATACTTCTAAACTGTTGTATTCTGGGCACCTCTTTAAGAACAGTGATTGTGTGAGTGAGGTGAAAGCGTTGAATGATGAAAGTATTTTCTTTTTGGGGATTTTCTTTCTTTTTGGGTCACCCTGCCTCAGTGGGAGACGGCAGACGTTAAAAAAAAAGAACTAGAAAATTATTCCTTTTGTATGCCTTCACCCAGAGTGTCATTTCTTCTTAAGATGGTGTTACATGAGAATGGGAGTGTTGCTTTTTATTTATTCTACTGTATCAACTTGGAAACAACTTGTACACAATGTGTTATGGTATAATACAATGGAAGTAAGTCACTAACAATGAAAATCAGTCACTCCTAGGTTCTTTACACACATGATGCTATGTATGATAATCTACGTAACTGTATTTGTTTATACAGTAAGGCCCCACTTATACGGCAGGTTAGGTTCCAGGCTACTGCCGGAAAGCAGAACGCCATTTGTTTCCATTTATAAATGTTGGATAATAAGTTTACACTAACATATGTTAAGTTAGCAATAGCACAAGGCTTTAAAAAAACATAAAAAGTAAAATACACACACAGTACACTCATTACTTACCTCAAAATATTTGTAGTCTTAATGTAGGGTGAGAAGTGAGTAGTGTTTATTGTAAGAAGTTTGGTGTGGAAGGTATGGTAGCCAGCCAGGGCACCCCACCCAACCCACACACAATATACGTAGACATTTAAAGAGTCCTAGAGCGATAAAATGCATATAGTGTACACTCATTACTTTTTTTTTTTCTTCAACAAGTCGGCCTTAAAATATTTAAAATATTTAAAAATATTCAAAATATTTAAAATATTCAACCTTAAAATATTTGTAGTCTTAATGATCTTAATATAGGGTGCTAGGTGAATAGTAGGGTAGGTAAGTATCAAATAGTGTTGTAGGTATCATAACCGCATCTGGCCACCCCACCCACACATTATATACTAGGCATTTAAAGTGCCCTATAGCGAAAAATGCATGTACAGTACATTCATTACTTACCTTTTTGTAGTCTTAATGTAGGGTGAGAAGTGAGTAAACAAGATTAAACAAATATGCAAGATAGAAAGAGAGGAGGAGTACATGAGAGAGAACAAACGTGAGTTTTGTAAACAAACCAGCCGAACACGTATGGTTTTAGTTCACTCCTGCAAGCCAACTAGAAAAACATCTCATATTTATGTTAATTTTTTCTACTGTGGGTATATTTATCATGTTTATATGTTACATAGCATGTTTATTATATAATTTTGAAAAAAATATCATAGTTGGATTAAGCAAAATGCCTATATTAAAGTTTTATACAACATTTATACACCTCAGAGTGATTATTATTGTGTTGTTATTATTTTTTTTTTTTTTTTTTCAACAAGTCGGTCGTCTCCCACTGAGGCAGGGTGACCCAAAAAAGAAAGAAAATCCCCAAAAAGAAAATACTTTCATCATCATTTATATATATATATATATATATATATATATATATATATATATATATATATATATATATATATATATATATATATATATATATATATATATATATACATATATATATACATATACATACAGTGGACCCCCGGTTAACGATATTTTTTCACTCCAGAGGTATGTTCAGGTGCCAGTACTGACCGAATTTGTTCCCATAAGGAATATTGTGAAGTAGATTAGTCCATTTCAGACCCCCAAACATACACGTACAAACGCACTTACATAATTAGTCGCATTCGGAGGTAATCGTTATGCGGGGGTCCACTGTATACTATATATATATATATATATTATATATATACTATATATATATTTTTTTTTTTTTTTTTTTTTTTCAAAAATTCGGCCGTCTCCCACCGAGGCAGGGTGACTTATTTGTGATTTATTTGTTATTATTATCGTTATTAATATGGCATCTTCAAGACTAATAAAACATTCTTAGTGGTTTTAATGTGTACCTGCATGCCTGCACAAAGTAAGTTTACTTAGGTATGGGTACACATAAGTATAATTATCAGAGTACTATATATAAAATGTGAAATAACTTTAAAACACTTGATATTTTGGAAAGTTTCCAAACATAATGGAGAGATGCGGTGCTCATGGAGAATGTAAACAAACCAGGAGGCATGTGCCATATTAGAAAGACTGGGAGCCATATGGAGAGTTTTGGTCATAATTTGAAATCGCCGTATTAGCAGAATGCCATAAGGTAAAACGCCGCAAAAACTGGGCCCTACTGTACCTGAATAAACTTAAGTATGAACCAAAACCAGATGTGATCGCCTGGTTTGTTTACATAACTCCACGTTTGTCCTCTCTCGTGTACTCATTTACTCTCTTGTTTATTCGTTTTATCTCGTTTATTTATCTCTGACCCTACATTAACCCTTTGACTGTTTCGGTCGTATACATACGTTTTATGAGCCAGTGTTTCGGATGTATATATACTCAATTCTAGCGGCTTCAAATCAAACAGTAGAAAGCTGGTAGGCCCACAAGTGAGAGAATGGGTCGGTATGGTCAGTGTGCACTGTATAAAAAAAATCCTGCAGCACACAGTGCATAATGAGAAAAAAAAACTCCAAACATGTTTTTGGATTAAAATGCCAAATTTGAGGTATATTTTCATATAGTATTTATGGTTGTATTCTTCTTTGCTTTGTCTCATTTGATAGAATGGAAAACATATTACAGAAATAGAGATGATTTTGGTTAGTTAATCGATGAAAACGATCATGAAATTGAGCTCAAAGTAGCGGAAATGTTTGATTTTTACAGAAGTTCAAGAGTAAGCAAATCACACCACACGTCCAATACACATCAACTGGGGAGTCTAATATTCTTTTACTAGTGCACTGAAATTATTTGTACCATTTTTACAGTAATGCAGTAGTCTGCAAACAGTAAATTGTCTTTTCTATTTTTTGTGTGAATAAAAAATTTGAATAGAAAGCAAGAGTAATATAAGAGGGGCCTGGAGACATGACTAATGAACAGAGAATGTTATTTTAGTGCCAGGAATGTCTGCATTGTTTATTCTGGACCCTATTTTGAAATTGGCATCTTTTTTAATTTGCATGAAATTGGCCAAATGCCAATTTCTGACAACTTTATTAGGTAGTTGAAATCGATAAATGGGCAGTTTCTTGTACTCAATTGATAGAAAGAATGGAGTTCTAATGAAATAGCTATGAGTTTGGTCGACTGGAAGAGAGGAATTGGCGGAAAATAGAGCTCAAAGTCGGCAAAATTGCCGATGCGTATATATCGTCAAGATCGCTGACTTCAAGGGAGCTTAATTCCGTAAATTTTCAATCAAATTTCGTACTTTTGGTGTCATTATCATTGGGAAAAGATTCTCCATCATTTCATAAGAAATTTTTTTTTTTCCCAAAAAAAATTTTGCGACATAGAGTGACAGTTTCAGAAATGGGCTTGCGAAAGTCGAAGGGTTAAGACTACAAATATTTTAAGGTAAGTAACGAGTGAACTGTATATGCATTTTATCACTCTGGGATCCTTTAAATGTCATAGTATATTATGTGTGGGTGGGGTGGCCTGGTATATTAGCCTGGCTGGCTGCCATGCGTACCACACCTGATTTCTTACAATAAATACTACTCATCTCGCCCTACATTAACCCTTAGACTGTTTCGGTCGTATACATACGGCTTACGAGCCACCGTGTTTGACGTATATATACTCATAAATTCTAGCGGCTTCAAATCAAGCAGGAGAAAGCTGGTAGGCCCACATGGGAGAGAATGGATCTGTGTGGTCAGTGTGCACCATATAAAAATAATCCTTCAGCACGCAGTGCATAATGAGAAAGAAAAACCCTGACCGGTTTTTTATTATTATTTTTATTATTTATTATTATTATTATTATTATTATTATTAATTAAAATGTCGACTTTGTGCTCTATTTTCATATAGTATTTATGGGTGTATCCTCATTTTCTTGGTCTCATTTGATAGAATGGAAAATATATAGAAATATAGGTGATTTTGATTGGTTTTACTTTGAAAAGAACCTTGAAATGGAGCTCAAAGTAGGGGAAATGTTTTATTGTTGCTAATGTTCAAAAGTAAACAAATGATGTCATTTTCCAATAAATGTCGAAGTAGCCATTGTAATATGCAGTCATGAATGGGTTGACATTATTTATACAATTATTACAATATTGCAGTAGTCTGCATAACAGTAAATCTTCTATTTTTTGTTTGAATAAAAATTCAAAATATAAAGCAAGAGTAATGTCAGAGGGGCCTGGATTATTATTATTATAATCAAAAAGAAGCGCTAAGCCACAAGGACTATACAGCCCAGAGGGGCCTGGAGACATGACTGATGAACAAAGAAAATGTTATTTTAGAGTCAGGAATGTCTGCATTGTTCATTCTGGACCCTATTTTGAAATTGTCATGTTCTTTAATTTTCGTGAAATTGGCCAAATTGCAAATTTCTGACCTTGTTATTGGGTAGTTGAAATCAGTAAATGGGCAGTTTCTTATTCTCATTAGATAGAAAAAATGGAGTTCTAAAGAAATAGATATGAGTTTGGTTGACTGGAACAATGGAATTAGCCGAAAATAGGGCTCAAAGTGGACGAAATCACCGATTCGTAAATATCGCCAAGGTCGCTAACGTCGCGAGAACATAATTCTGTCAGTTTTCCATCAGATTTCGTTCTTTTGGTGTCATTACAATTGGGAAAAGATTCTCTATCATTTCATTATTTTTTTTTTTTTTCCTCCGGAAATTTTGCGACACCAGGAGACACCTCAGGATTTGGGGTTGCGACAATCAAGGAGTCAAGACTACAAATATTTTAAGACAAGTAATGAGTGTAATATATGTGTATTTTACTTTATTGTTTTTTAATGCCTAGTTCTAATACTAACTTAATATATGTTAGTGTAAACTTATTTAGTATTTATATGCATTTACGAGTGGAAAAAATGGTGTTCCACTTCACGGCGATTTCTGCTTTATGGAAGGGGACCTTAAAAACAATAACACTTAAGCTTTTCCCCCCTTTCTTCAGGAAGGGTGTGCAGTAGAAGACAGACAGTTGATGAACTTAACTCAGGCAACAGAAAATATAGGTCTGGACTCGCCAGCCTTCAACCTTCGCAAGCGGAAGTCTTTTTCAGATTCCACACAATCAGAATCTTCTATTGATTACTCAGGGGGCAAAAGGACTAAAAGATTATCTGTAAGCTATCCATTTTCTGTACAGTTGTAGGTTGGCATTACATTAGTGGGAAGTGTGTGAAGACCTATGCACGGTTCACAACATTTAATGACAAAATGTTTTTGCCATGACTAACTTTTGGTGGTAACAGAGATGCTGTAACAAGTATAGTGTAAGAGGTCATGTGAGTATAGCCTAAAAGCAGAATAACATCTTACAGGTAATTTTGGGTAATTCAGATTACTCAGTAAATATCGTGAATTGTGCATAACATCGGGTAACCTAGATTAATCAGATAATGTCTCTAACTGTGCATGTGTCTTTACATATTTTTGGTATCATCCTGTATGTTCTCCAGCCAGTATGAGGTGTTCTAGCATGATGTATGTAAATGGTCCTTCAGTGCTTTTTTTTTTTTATCTTAGCATATAGTAGTTGCCTACCTAGTCCTTCAGTAATACAGTTAAAAAAAATTGCTTGTCATATGTTATATGTTGGTAGACAGCAAGCAGTCAGGAAGGTACATACTACTGTCCTGCCAAGTGAGTGTGAAACAGAGATTGGGAATTGTTTTACACGATGGTAGGCTAGCTGGTGTCCTTTTTTTTGTCTCAAACATGCGAGATACCAGGTTTATCTTGCTACTTCTACGTACACTTAGGTCACATTACGCATGCATGTACATGCATATATATACATACACATCTGGGTTTTCTTCTGTTTTTTTAATAGTTCTTGTTCTTTATTTCTTCTAAATCTCCATGAGGAAGTGGAAAAGAATTGTTCCTCTGTAAGCCATGCATGTCCTAAGAGACGACTAAAAGGAGCTAATAACATCTACTGCTGTATAAACTACAAGATATGGTTGGTATGTTAAAAAAGAAAAAAAAAAACATTCCAGCCATCTCCCACCTAGGTAGGGTGACCCTACAGAGAAGAATATACAGTGGACCCCCGCATAACGTTGGCATCGCATAGTGTTAAATCCGCATAGCGATACATTTTATCGCTAAAATTTTGCCTCGCATAGTGCTAAAAAATTTGCTCAACGCGATTTGTCCGAGACACGTCCATGCGGCCTGAGCCAGCCTCACTTGTTCTGCCAGTGGCATTGTTTACAAGCCAGCCTCCGCGGTAACATTCAAGCATACAATCGGAACATTTCGTATTATTACAGCCTTTTTATAGTGATTTCACCTGAAAAATTAGTGACCATGGGCCCCAAGAAAGCTTCTAGTGCCAACCCTACAGGAATAAGGGTGAAAATTACTATGGAGATGAAGAAAGAGATCATTGCTAAGTATGAAAGTGGAGTGCGTGTCTCCGAGCTGGCCAGGTTGTATAGTAAACCCCAATCAACCATCGCTTCTATTGTGTCCAAGAGAACGGCAATCAAGGAAGCTGTTCTTGCCAAAGGTTTAACTGTGCTTTCGAAACAGAGATCGCAAGTGATAGAAGATGTTGAGAGACTGTTATTGGTGTGGATAAACGAAAAACAGATAGCAGGCGATAGCATCTCTCAAGCGATCATAAGTGAAAAGGCTAGGAAGTTGCACGAGGATTTAATTAGAAAAAATGCCTGCAACTAGTAGTGATGCGAGTGAATTTAAGGCCAGCAAAGGTTGGTTTGAGAGATTAAGAGGCATAGTGGCATACATAGTGTGATAAGGCATGGTGAGGCTGCCAGTTCAGACCAAAAAGCAGCTGAAAAATATGTGCATGAATTCAAGGAGTACATAGACAGTGAAGGACTGAAACCTGAACAAGTGTTTAATTGTGACAAAACAGGCCTGTTTTGGAAGAAAATGCCAAGCAGGACCTACATTACTCAGGAGGAAAAGGCACTCCCAGGACATAAGCCTATGAAAGACAGGCTTACTCTTCTCATGTGTGCCAATGCTAGTGGTGATTGCAAAGTGAAGCCTTTATTAGTGTATCACTCTGAAACTCCCAGAGCATTCAGGGAAAAGAATATCCTCAAGGCTAATTTGTGTGTGCTGTGGAGGGCAAACAATAAGGCATGGGTCACTAGGGACTTTTTCTATGACTGGTTACACCAAGCATTTGCCCCCACTGTGAAAAATTACCTAACTGAAAAGAAATTAGACCTTAAGTGCCTCCTGGTGTTAGACAATGCCCCTGGTCATCCTACAGACTTGGCAGAGCGACTTTGTGGGGACATGAGGTTCATTAAGGTGAAGTTTTTGCCTCCTAATACCACTCCTCTCCTGCAGCCCATGGACCAGCAGGTTATTGCAAACTTCAAAAAACTGTACACAAAAGCTCTGTTTGAAAGGTGCTTTGTAGTGACCTCAGAAACTCAATCGACTCTAAGAGAGTTTTGGAGAGAGCACTTTAATATCCTCAGTTGTGTAAACCTTATAGGTAGGGCTTGGGAGGGAGTGACTAAGAGGACCTTGAACTCTGCTTGGAAGAAACTGTGGCCAGAATGTGTAGACCAAAGGGATTTTGAAGGATTTGAGGTTAACCCTGAGAATCCTATACCAGTTGAGGAATCAGTTGTGGCATTGGGGAAGTCCTTGGGGTTGGAGATTAGTGGGGAGGATGTGGAAGATTTGGTGGAGGAGGACAATGAAGAACTAACCACTGATTAGCTGCTAGATCAACTTCAACAGCAAGAGGCCTCACCTGAGGAAATTGCTTCGGAGGAGGGGAGAGAGAAATTGAAGAAGTTGCCTACTTCAAAGATTAAGGAAATCTGTGCAAAGTGACTTGAAGTGCAAACCTTCATGGATGAAAATCACCCTCAGACAGCTATTGCAAGCCGTGCTGGTGACTATTACACTGACACTGTTGTGAAACACTTTACGAAAGTCGTAAAGGAACGAGAGGTACAGGCCACTATGGACAGATATGTTGTGTGACAGAAGTCCAGTGACTCTGAAGCTGGTCCTAGTGGCATTAAAAGAAGAAGGGAAGCAACCCCGGAAAAGGACTTGACACCTCAAGTCCTAATGGAAGGGGATTCCCCTTCTAAACACTAAAACCATCCAGTCTCCCCTCCTCCCATCCCATCAATCATCACCACATCTTCAATAAAGGTAAGTGTCATGTAACTGTGCATGTTTTCTTAAGTTTGTGTGTATTAAAATTAATATTTCATGTGGTAAAAAAATTTTTTTCATACTTTTGGGTGTCTTGCACGGATTAATTTGATTTCCATTATTTCTTATGGGGAAAATTAATTCGCATAACGATAATTTCACATAACATTGAGCTCTCAGGAACGGATTAATAGCGTTATGCGGGGGTCCACTGTACTTTCACTGTCACTCATTACTATCCTGCCAGAAGGGTACCGACATCACAGTTCAGATGACTTTCTTAAGCACAATATCCTCACCCTTCCTTCAGAGTACAGGCACTATACTTGCCACCTCCAGACCTCAGGTCTGGCTAACCATTTTTCCTGAATTTTCTCATAAATGTTACCCTGCTTACACTCCAACAGCAAATCTAATAATAAAAACCATTTGCCTCCACTTGTATCTAACACACTTGCAGAAGCCTTTTGGCTGTCCAAGCCCCTAGCATTCAAAGCCTCCTTTACTCCCTCCAACCTTTCCTAAGAAGACTCCTTACCCTTTTTTCCTTCACAGCAGATTTACATGCCCTTCTAGTCATCCAATTTTTCTCCATCCTTACTCAACAACCACTCCCCAGCCCTCTGAATAATACTTACTGTAACTCCACATTTCCTTATGTTCAAATGCGGAGTTTTCTGCATAATGTTTTCACGTATTGCTACCCAGGCTCCACCATGCTGCATTATTCAAAATCCATGCTTCACACCCATACAACAGTGTTGGTACCACTATACTCTGGTACATTTTCCTTTTTGCCTCTTTGGATGAAATTTTTTGTCTACAGAGGCCTCGATACATTTTTCTCACTGTTAATTCTATGGTTTGCTTCTTCTCTCATGGAATCATCTACCAACAAGTTAACTCGTAGATATCTGAACACGTTTAAGTTATCCATATTCCCTCCCTCCAATCTAATATACAATCTCTCATTGCTTCTGCTTTTTTGTACTCTCATCACCTTGCTCTTTCCTATGTTTACGTTAAAATTCCTTCTTTTTTGCATATCCTCCCAAATTTATCCACCAACCCTTGCAAATTTTCTTCCAAATCTCCCAAAAGAACTATATCATAGCAAAGAGTACCTGTGACAACTCTCTCTATCATATTCATCATCTTTCACTCCCACACTTCTAGTTAACACCCTAGCATTCACTTCATTTACAACCCCATCTATAAGTATTGCCAAGCAAGCATTGGCTGAAGAGATTATTTGGTTAATGTGAACTCTGATGTTATGGGACACTGCTTATTCCCATGTCCTCTTTGAATGAGATCTGCAGCCTGTCCCCAAAGTCTATATTCTGTCTGGTTTTCTGGCATTTTCCCCCAGACTTCATAATCTTGCACTTGCTGGGGTTGAATTCAAGCAGCCACTTATATGACTAACCCTTCAGTTTGTTGAGATCCAACTCCAGCCTTTTGCCCTCCTTATCTGTTTTGTATTTTCCTCATTAGTTTAACATCAGCTAATAGATACATCTGACTTGGTCCCACCTGGTATGTTGTTCACATTAACCAGAAACAGCACTGGTCCTAATACTGATCCTTGTGTTACATTGCTTTGTTACTCTTCCCTGATCTGACATATCTTTCTGGACAGTCACTATTTGCTTCTTTTTCCTAAGGTACTCGATCCACTGAGTGTGCCGAGGCATGTGGGGCAAGTGAAGGGAAATATACCCCAGTATAGTAGTACCCACGCTTTTATATAGGTGTGAGAGTAGGGGTGTACTAAAGTATCGGTGCCAGTGAGTATCAGCTAATGTTGATGGTGTTGGTATTAGTGGGAATCGGTTAAGTTTGGTGGTATTGCTTTTAGACTAAAATTGGGTATTGGTTCTGGCAAAAATTTTGGTATTGTCTAATCATTAGTGGAGGCATGGCTTTGAATGTTGCAGTGAGGCAGCAGCTAGAGGCAGTGGAGATGTCATGTTTGAGAGCAGTGTGTGGTTTGAATATTATGCCGAGAATTCTTAGCCTAGGCATTAGAGGACAGTGTGGGATCACCAAGAGTATTCAGAGGTGTGATGAATGGTTTTGAAAACCGACAAGTTGAAAATTGAGGCACTTGTGCACCATATGGGAATCTTTATTTAGGAAACGTTTCACCACACAGTGGCTTCATCAGTCCAATACAAAATAGAAAGGTGCAAGGAGAGGAGGAGATTGAGGTAATCAGTCCCTCATCCTGGAGTCGATGTGTTCAGTCCATCAATCTTGTAGAATGTACAGCATAGGGCCGTAGACGTGGCTTAAATACTGTAGTCAGGTGAGGCGAAGCAGGAGGCGGGGTCATAGTGGTATCATCCACTAGTTGAAGTAGGTCTTCGTCCATAGGTAGGACAAGTTCGAGAATTCTTTGTATCAAGATCCCATGATGATGCAGTGTCTGACAGTTATGATGAATGGTTTTGAAAATCAACTTGTCGGTTTTCAAAACCATGAACCATTCAACCATGAACCATTCATCACAACTGTCAGACACTGCATCATCATGGGATCTTGATACAGAGAATTCTCCAACTTGTCCTACCTTTGGACGAAGACCTACTTCGACTAGTGGATGGTACCACTATGACCCCGCCTCCTCCTGCTTTGCCTCACCTGACTACAGTATTTAAACCACGTCTATGGCCCTATGCTGTACATTCTACAAGATTGATGGACTGAACACATCGCCTCCAGGCTGAGGGACTGATTACCTCAATCTCCTCCTCTCCTTGCACCTTTCTGCTTTGTATTGGACTGATGAAGCCACTGTGTGGCAAAACGTTTCCTAAATAAAGATTCCCATATGGTGCATAAGTGTCTCAATCTTCAGTATTCAGAGGGTTGAGGTATTGTCGAGGTGGTTTGGATATTCTGAGAGAATGGAAAGGGACTGGGTGACAAAGAGGGAGTATTAATCTGAGGTGCATGGATGGAGGGATAGGGGTTGTTCCCTGAACAGTTGGAAGGAGATGATAAAGGAGGTTTTGAGCGCTAGGGACTTGAACATCCAGAAGGCTTTTATGAGTGTGTTGGTGCGTTGTAACATGTGCTGTTGGGGTGTGAGCCAGGTAACGTTTATGAAGGGATTCAGGGAAACTGGTTAGCCAAACTTGAGTAATGAAGAGGGGAAGGACAGTACCTGCACTCTGAAGAGGGATTCTGTTGCTGCAGATGAAGGGTCATCCATTTGATATTTTATAGGCAGTAACTGTAATATGTATATGTTGTGTGGAATTAAATTGCCAATAATTTACCTTGTAGTTTTTAATAATTTTCTTGTAAACCTTTGAACAGACTTCTTACTCTCGTCCTGGACCACCAACACCTGGACGAAAAAGTTTGGGCAGAGGTGACAAGGAAAATCGGCGAGAATCCATTGCTTCTGATATATCACTTCCAAGCTTATCATATCGAGGGAGGAAGCTAATAGACACAAACAAAGTTAAGGTAAAAATTACATCATTTAGTATATTATTTATATTTTTTTTATTAACACATCAGCCATTTCCCACCAAGGCAGGGTGGCCCAAAAAGGAAAAACTTTCATCATCATCATCATTCACTCCATCACTGTCTTGCCAGAGGCATGCCTACAATCCAGTTATAAAACTGCAACATTAACACCCCATTTTCAGAGAGATGTTACTATGTACCATAGTATATTGTCTTCAGTGGCTAGTGTATTTCACTTTTTTTGAATGACTTTATGGATATTTTTATTCTCTGGTTACAATCTCCTTTTAACATTAAAAATTGTCTCACTGCATTTAAATTACAGGTATCAAGCTTTCAGATGCTGTACTGATGTTAACCCTTAACCCTTTGAGGGTTTTCGTCGTACTAGTACGTTTTACGCGTAGGGGTTTTTGACGTACTAGTACTCATAAATTCTAGCGGCCTCAAATCTAGTGGGAGAAAGCTGGTAGGCCTTCATATGAAAGAATGGGTCTATGTGGTCAGTGTGCACAGTCTAAAAAAAATCCTGCAGCACACAGTGCATAATGAGAAAAAAAAAACTTTGACCATTTTTTTTTAATAAATCAGCGACTTTGCAGTGTATTTTCGTATGGTATTTATTGTTGTATTCTAGTTTTCTTGGTCTCATTTTATAGAATAGAAGACATATTACAGAAATTGATATGATTTTGACTGGTTTTACAAAGAAAGGTGCCTTGAAATTGAGCTCAAAGTAGCAGAAATGTTCGATTTTTACCAAACTTCAAAAGTAAACAAATCGTGCCAAGCGTGCAATACACGTCAACTGGTGAGTCTAATATTCTTTCACAAGTGCACCAATAATATTTATACCATTTTTTACACTAATGCAGTAGTCTGCATAACAGTAAATCTTATATTTTTTGTGAAAATAAAAATTCAAAGTGGAAAGCAAAAGAATATAAGAGGGGACTTGAGACATGACTAATGACTAGAGGAAATGTCATTTTAGTGCCAGGAATGTCTTTCTTGTTTATTCTGGACCCTATTCCGAAATTGGCATCTTTTGAAATTTGTGTGAAATTGGCAAAATTGCTAAATTCTGACCACTGTACTGGATAGTTGAATTTCATAAATGAGTGGTTTCTTGCATCCATTCGATAGAAAAAATGGAGTTCTAGCGAAATATTCATGTTTTTTGTCGACTAGTACAGTGAAATTGGCCGAAAATGGGGCTCAAAGTGGGCAAAATCGCCGATGCGCAAACATCGCCGAGACCGCTAACTTTGCGAGAGCATAATTCCGTAAGTTTTCTATCAAATTTCAAACTTTTGGTGTCTTTATGATCGGGAAAAGATTCTCTATCTTTTCATAAGAGAAAATAATTTTTTTTTTTTTTTAAATTTGGCCGACCCTGAGAACGAGTTTCGGAGAGGGCCTGTCGACCCTCAAAGGGTTAAACTTTAGTAAAAAAAAAAAAAGACTACCACACTCTTGTAGCCATTATCTTTTATTATACTGGGTGACAACATGTTATATACATTCAGACTCAGGAATTTGCATGCTTCTTACTCTGTGTGATGTGGTTATGCATTTATACTGAAGACCACTTTGCAGATAGCTTCAGTTAGTCATGGTTTGAGTGGCCACTCTCTCTGGTTGGTATATGATCCTTAAATTTAAAATTAGCCATAAAATTGCATGCAATATGGGCTTATTCTTTCTTTAAATTAAAGCAACATTTTAAAGAAATATTGCGAAAACTTTATATTATTCTCATAAGAATAATATAATGAGATCCATGGAGGAGGAGTAGGGGTCATCCTAGGAAAGGATAGAGGGAGGGGGTAAAAGAGGTTTTGTATGCAAGGGCCTGGACATACAGCAGGCATGTGTGAGTCATGTGTGAGTATGTTTGGAGTGAATGAAGATGAATGGTTTTTGGGACCTGATGAGCTGTTGGAGTGTGAGCAGGGTAATATTTTGTGAAGGGATTCAAGGAAACCAGTTAGCCAAACTTGAGTCCTGGAGGGGTTTGAGATATTGGCTGTTTGGAGTGACGTCTAAACTGTCATATCTGGATGCATCTGCAAAGACAGTGATATGTGAATTATGGTGAAAGTGTTACTTTTTTTTTTTCTTTCTTTCTTTCTTTCTTTAGGTCACCCTGCCTCAGTGGGAGACTGCTGTCTTGTTAAAAAAAAAAAATCCATGGTTTCAGAAATAATGTCAGCACCAATACCCTAACCCCATGACTTACAGGGTTTGTATTTTACATTACAATAAGGAACATTGAAAAGTGTAAGTGGTGGGTATTACCATTGTCTGAGGTTCAGTTCTAACTATGGTTGTGCCAAAATATCAGTATTGGTGGGTATTGGCTAAATTTGGCAGTATTAGTGTCAGCTTAAAACTAAGTACAGCCTCTCCTCACTTAGCAACAGAGTTTCATTTTTAAGACCACGTCGGTAAACAAATTTGTCGCTAAGCAAGGAGCATACTATAATGGTAGTGGGTTTGTGTCGCCCATTTTTTTTATATTGTTTTAATGTCACATTTGCACCATTTATAACATTTTTAGTATGTTTATAAATGTCTGTACAGTGGTGTACTGTGTATTGTAAATAAACCCAGTGAGGAGCAGGGGTGTGGTGGGGACAATAAGGGAACACTGTATCAACATCCGGGTTCCCAGACAATTTAACATCTTACCAGAAGATATCAGAAACACGGCTGGAACCAGTGTAGAAGCCTTCAAGAGGAAACTGGACAAGTATCTTCACCAGGTGCCAGATCAACCAGGCTGTGATGGATATGTAGGGCAGTGGGCCTCCAGCAGCAACAGCCTGGTTGACCAGGCAAGCACCAGATGAGCCTGGCCCATGGCCAGGCTCAGAGAGTAAATAAACTCTCGAAACTCTTCAAAGATTTTTTTTTTTTTTTTTTTTTTTTTTTTTTTTTTCCAACAAGTCGGTCGTCTCCCACCGAGGCAGGGTGACCCAAAAAAAGAAAGAAAATCCCCAAAGAGAAAATACTTTCATCATCATTCAACACTTTCACCACACTCACACATTATCACTGCTTTTGCAGAGGTGCTCAGAATATAACAGTTTAGAAGCATATACGTATAGAGATACACAACATATCCCTCCAAACTGCCAATATCCCAAACCCCTCCTTTAAAGTGCAGGCATTGTACTTCCCATTTCCAGGACTCAAGTCCGACTATATGAAAATAACCGGTTTCCCTGAATCCCTTCACTAAATATTACCCCGCTCACACTCCAACAGATCGTCAGGTCCCAAGTATCATTCGTCTCCATTCACTCCTATCTAACACGCTCATGCACGCTTGCTGGAAGTCCAAGCCCCTCACCCACAAAACCTCCTTTACCCCCTCTTTCCAACCCTTTCGAGGACGACCCCTACCCCTCTTTCCTTCCCCTATAAATTTATATGCTTTCCATGTCATTCTACTTTGATCCATTCTCTCTAAATGACCAAACCACCTCAACAACCCCTCTTCTGCCCTCTGACTAATGCTTTTATTAACTCCACACCTTCTCCTAATTTCCACACTCCGAATTTTCTGCATAATATTTACACCACACATTGCCCTTAGACAGGACATCTCCACTGCCTCCAACCGTCTCCTCGCTGCTGCATTTACCACCCAAGCTTCACATCCATATAAGAGTGTTGGTACTACTATACTTTCATACATTCCCTTCTTTGCCTCCATAGATAACGTTTTTTGACTCCACATATACCTCAACGCACCACTCACCTTTTTTCCCTCATCAATTCTATGATTAACCTCATCCTTCATAAATCCATCCGCCGACACGTCAACTCCCAAGTATCTGAAAACATTCACTTTTTCCATACTCCTCCTCCCCAATTTGATATCCAATTTTTCTTTATCTAAATCATTTGATACCCTCATCACCTTACTCTTTTCTATGTTCACTTTCAACTTTCTACCTTTACACACATTCTCAAACTCATCCACTAACCTTTGCAATTTTTCTTTAGAATCTCCCATAAGCACAGTATCATCAGCAAAAAGTAACTGTGTCAATTCCCATTTTGAATTTGATTCCCCATAATTTAATCCCACCCCTCTCCCGAACACCCTAGCATTTACTTCTTTTACAACCCCATCTATAAATATATTAAACAACCATGGTGACATTACACATCCCTGTCTAAGACCTACTTTTACCGGGAAGTATTCTCCCTCTTTTCTACACACCCTAACCTGAGCCTCACTATCCTCATAAAAGCTCTTTACAGCATTTAGTAACTTACCACCTATTCCGTATACTTGAAACATCTGCCACATTGCTCCTCTATCCACTCTATCATATGCCTTTTCTAAATCCATAAATGCAATAAAAACTTCCCTACCTTTATCTAAATACTGTTCACATATATGCTTCAATGTAAACACTTGATCTACACATCCCCTACCCACTCTGAAACCTCCTTGTTTGTCCGCAATTCTAAATTCTGTCTTACCTCTTAATTCTTTCAATTATAACCCTACCGTATACTTTTCCTGGTATACTCAGTAAACTTATTCCTCTATAATTTTTACAATCTCTTTTGTCCCCTTTCCCTTTATATAAAGGGACTATACATGCTCTCCGCCAATCCCTAGGTACCTTCCCCTCTTTCATACATTTATTAAACAAAAGTACCAACCACTCCAACACTATATCCCCCCCTGCTTTTAACATTTCTGTCATGATCCCATCAGTTCCAGCTGCTTTACCCCCTTTCATTCTACGTAATGCCTCACGTACCTCCACCACACTTACAGTCTGCTCTTCTTCACTCCTAAAAGATGGTATACCTCCCTGGCCAGTGCATGAAATTACCGCCTCCCTTTCTTCCTTAACATTTAAAAGTTCCTCAAAATATTCTCGCCATCTACCTAATACCTCCCTCTCCCCATCTACTAACTCCCCTACTCTGTTTTTAACTGACAAATCCATACTTTCCCTAGGCTTTCTTAACTTGTTTAACTCACTCCAAAATTTTTACTTTATTTTTTATTATTATCACACCGGCCGATTCCCACCAAGGCAGGGTGGCCCGAAAAAGAAAAACTTTCACCATCATTCACTCCATCACTGTCTTGCCAGAAGGGTGCTTTACACTACAGTTTTTAAACTGCAACATTAACACCCCTCCTTCAGAGTGCAGGCACTGTACTTCCCATCTCCAGGACTCAAGTCCGGCCTGCCGGTTTCCCTGAATCCCTTCATAAATGTTACTTTGCTCACACTCCAACAGCACGTCAAGTATTAAAAACCATTTGTCTCCATTCACTCCTATCAAACACGCTCACGCATGCCTGCTGGAAGTCCAAGCCCCTCGCACACAAAACCTCCTTTACCCCCTCCCTCCAACCCTTCCTAGGCCGACCCCTACCCCGCCTTCCTTCCACTACAGACTGATACACTCTTGAAGTCATTCTGTTTCGCTCCATTCTCTCTACATGTCCGAACCACCTCAACAACCCTTCCTCAGCCCTCTGGACAACAGTTTTGGTAATCCCGCACCTCCTCCTAACTTCCAAACTACGAATTCTCTGCATTATATTCACACCACACATTGCCCTCAGACATGACATCTCCACTGCCTCCAGCCTTCTCCTCGCTGCAACATTCATCACCCACGCTTCACACCCATATAAGAGCGTTGGTAAAACTATACTCTCATACATTCCCCTCTTTGCCTCCAAGGACAAAGTTCTTTGTCTCCACAGACTCCTAAGTGCACCACTCACTCTTTTTCCCTCATCAATTCTATGATTCACCTCATCTTTCATAGACCCATCCGCTGACACGTCCACTCCCAAATATCTGAATACGTTCACCTCCTCCATACTCTCTCCCTCCAATCTGATATTCAATCTTTCATCACCTAATCTTTTTGTTATCCTCATAACCTTACTCTTTCCTGTATTCACCTTTAATTTTCTTCTTTTGCACACCCTACCAAATTCATCCACCAATCTCTGCAACTTCTCTTCAGAATCTCCCAAGAGCACAGTGTCATCGGCAAAGAGCAGCTGTGACAACTCCCACTTTGTGTGTGATTCTTTATCTTTTAACTCCACGCCTCTTGCCAAGACCCTCGCATTTACTTCTCTTACAACCCCATCTATAAATATATTAAACAACCACGGTGACATCACACATCCTTGTCTAAGGCCTACTTTTACTGGGAAAAAATTTCCCTCTTTCCTACATACTCTAACTTGAGCCTCACTATCCTCGTAAAAACTCTTCACTGCTTTCAGTAACCTACCTCCTACACCATACACTTGCAACATCTGCCACATTGCCCCCCTATCCACCCTGTCATACGCCTTTTCCAAATCCATAAATGCCACAAAGACCTCTTTAGCCTTATCTAAATACTGTTCACTTATATGTTTCACTGTAAACACCTGGTCCACACACCCCCTACCTTTCCTAAAGCCTCCTTGTTCATCTGCTATCCTATTCTCCGTCTTACTCTTAATTCTTTCAATTATAACTCTACCATACACTTTACCAGGTACACTCAACAGACTTATCCCCCTATAATTTTTGCACTCTCTTTTATCCCCTTTGCCTTTATACAAAGGAACTATGCATGCTCTCTGCCAATCCCTAGGTACCTTACCCTCTTCCATACATTTATTAAATAATTGCACCAACCACTCCAAAACTATATCCCCACCTGCTTTTAACATTTCTATCTTTATCCCATCAATCCCTTATTTTCACTTATTTTCATTAAAATTTCTTGACAGTGCCTCTCCCACTCTTTCATCTGCTCTCCTTTTGCACTCTCTCACCACTCTCTTCACCTTTCTTTTACTCTCCATATACTCTGCTCTTCTTATAACACTTCTGCTTTGTAAAAACCTCTCGTAAGCTACCTTTTTCTCTTTTATCACACCCTTTACTTCATCATTCCACCAATCACAGGACAAAGGAAAAAGGACAAAGGAAATCAGCTCTCATATACATTATTTAGGGATGCATACTGGTCAGAGAGCCAGTTGAAAGTTTGAGTCATCGGTAAACGAGTACGGCGCTAAGTGAGGAGAGACTCTGTAGGTATCGGTAAATTACTTGGTATTGTCCCTTCCCTACTTCAAACAATCTTTAGACCTGGAGACACAAGTCAGCAAAATCAAAATGTTGCATAACTCAGTTAGCTCATTCACCCTTATACACCTACCTCCTCACCTTGTAAGGAGGCAGGTGTGGAGGATTATATTGTTTGTTTTTCCTTTTTGTTGACCTACTCACAGTATACACACAAATTGATTTTCATTTTACATATGTTTTCAGTATAGAACTCTTTAAAACTAAATAACGTGCAAAAAAAGGTAAAAGTCTCTTGGGGAAATTAAAGTACAATACGGTAAATGTCTGATGAAATGGCTTAGTAGTGAGAAAGGGGTGTCTGCTTTAGTGAAAAATCAGTTATATTCAAAATTTTGATTAAGTGGATGTTGCTTAATTGACCAACTACCAGACATGAACAAACATCCGGTAAAACAGACTGTTGTATTGATATGACCAGTCATACAAAGAAATGGTGTAATGAGGAATCTGTGGAGACAATATTATCCATGGAAGCAAAGAGAAGAATGTACAAGAGTATAGTAATACCAATGCTCTTATATGGGTGTGAAATATGGGTGATGAATGTTGCAACAAGGAGAAGGCTGCAGGCAGTGGAGATGTCATGTCTGAGGGCAATGTGTGGTGTGATTATAATGCAGAGAATCCAAAATTTGGAAATTATGAGGAAGTGCGGGATTACCAAAACTGTTATCTACAGGGCTGAGGAGGGGTTGTTGAGGTGGTTCGGACATGTAGAGAGGATTGAATGAAATAGAATGACTTCTCCAGTGGAGGGAAGATGGGGTAGGGGTCAGCCTAGGAAAGGGAGGGAGAGGGTCAAGGAGGTTTTGTGTGCGAGGGGCTTTGACTTCCAGCAAGTGTGTGTGAGCATTTTAGATAGGAGCAAATGGAGTCAAATGGTTTTAAGGGCTTGACTTGCTGTTGGAGTATGAACAAGGTAACATTTATGAAAGGATTCAGGGAAACTGTTAGGCCGGATTTGAGTCCTGGAGATGGGAAGTACTGTGCCTGCATTCTGAAGGAGGGGTGTTAATGTTGCAGTTTTATAACTGTCATATGAGCTTGTATCTGGCAAGACAGTGATGGAGTGAATGGTGATAATTTTTCTTTTTCGGGCCACCCTGCATTGATAGGAGATGGCTGATATGTTAATTAATAAAATAATAAATACAAGGAAATAGCTGGTACAAGCATGCTTTGATTCATTCTCTCTCTCTTTTTCTTCTCTCTATCCAGACTTGAGTCCTGGAAATGGGAAGTACAATGCCTCCACTTTAAAGGAGGGGTTTTGGATACTGGCAGTTTGGAGGGATAAACTGTTGTATCTGAGTGCCTCTGTATAGACAGTGATTATGTATGAGTGATGGTGAAAGTGTTGAATGATGATGATTTTTTTTTTCTTTCTTTTTGAGTCACCATGCCTTGGTGAAAAACGGCTGATGTATTTAAAAAACAATATATACTTCACTCCACACTGTGACATTTCTTCTTTTAAAGTACAGTAATTTTCTTTCTTTTACACTAGCTTGCTGCTTCAATTTAATAAGTAGCTCTCTGTGTATCACCATAAACATGAAAATGATAGGGTTTGTTGATTATAAGTTCCTTACGAAGAAAAATAGAAAGTTTCTTCATTATAACATGCCCACAGGATGGGTATGGGGTGCATAATAAAGATATTAAACTAACTAACTTATAACATGCTTGCAAAGAAAAGATAAATGGTGTTAATTATAACTTGCATATGTAAAGATAATGCTGCAGTTAAAATGTTTTAACAGGAAAGTCCTCAATCAGCATATTCTGGTGGATCTCCGGTCTCAAGCCGTCGACAAACCAGGAGTACTCACTCTGTCAACTCTCCAAGCTCTACTTCAGTCCACTCCTTTCGATCTCCTGGTGGTGTTACTGTGCTAAGCAAGAAAGGACTGACCCCACGTGGGAAGAAAGGAATGACACCATCTTCATTGCGCAAGATTCTTGCTAAAGGCAAATCTCCTTGGAGGAAACTTGATAATGAGCAAGAGGTAATATTTTTTTTTTACATGCTGGCCCTCTCCCATCAAGGCAGGGTGACCCGAAAAAGAAATATTCACTATCGTTCA
Organism: Cherax quadricarinatus; assembly: GCF_038502225.1. Taxonomy (NCBI): domain Eukaryota; kingdom Metazoa; phylum Arthropoda; class Malacostraca; order Decapoda; family Parastacidae; genus Cherax; species Cherax quadricarinatus. The sequence goes on from NC_091307.1 coordinate 8,709,381, forward strand.
CACTATCACTAGTGGTCTTGCCAGAGGTGCACAGATACGGCAGTTTAGATGTCCCTCTGAACAGTAAATATCCCAAACCCCTCCTTAATTTTCAGTGTAGGCACTGTACTAAACTTGTAAAAAACTGTATAGAAAAAACTGCAAAATGCATTATAATGCAAGTACTGTATGTCTAAGTTGAATACATTTTTATTTCTGCTTAAATATGCTTATCCTCAGCTTTGAGTGCCTAAACATTTTATGTATATAGTGTTTTGTTTTTTTCCTCTCTTAATAATTTCCACCATGGCAGGGTGATCCAGATAAAAAAAAATACATTCATCCATCTTTCAGTCAGTTGCTGTCTTGCCAGAAATGTACTGACATCACATTTTAGATTTCCCTCCAACTACAACATTGGGCAAAACGCCAAATCTCTCTTTCTCTCTCTCCTGTTATCTTTCTTTTCCTCTTGCCATTTCCATGATCTAATCAGCATGTTCCTTAGCAATGTGTTTATTTGTGTGTGTGTGTTATTTGTATTATACATATCAGTATGGGTCACTTTTTAGCTAGAACCCACCAGCCTTTCACTTAATAGGTAATCTTGGAATCTCCTCTGGTGACTGTTGGAAGCTTCATTGGCAGGCCTGCTGATTGTGTTGCCATGAATGCACTGGTGATATTATGCCTATTTTTATTCTTTTTTATTCCTGTCCCTTTTTTCCTTTCTGTTTCTGATCTAGATAGACTTTTCTACACCCCTGCATTTTTTCCTAACAAAATAGTGTTTTTGCTTAACTGGAACTTTGTAGAAGAGTTTGGAAAAGTGCTTCAGTGAAATAGAAAATAAATGCAGGGCTGAAGACAAGGATGAAAATCTTTAGAAATGCAGTACTGTATGTAAGTATTAGTAAGACAGTATAATTGCAGAACAATGTAAATTTACAAAAGGAAGAGGATGTGTGGATGCAGGTCAATAGTACTTCATTAATAGAGATAAATTGTTCAGTGAATTCAAGGATATAGTAAAGCTTGATAGTTTGACAGAGGGAAAGATTAAGGATTGCTCTGTGAGGGTGTTTTGCTGCCCAACACCTACTTTGGGATCCCTTTAATTTTTCACCCTTCGTCATCATCAATAAAAAATTAAGTTTTGTTTATTAATTATATAGGTTTATGCATCATAGTTGTGAATCTAATGAAAGTATTATTGGTCAGAGGGTTTCTAGAAGCTGTTAGCTGGTCATGGCTTATTGGAGATAGGTGTATAGTGATAATGTTGACCAGTGATATGGAGATTATTTGTACTGGCATTGTTGAGAATTAGTATTGTATAATACATGGGCACTTGTTAATGTTAGGGTATAGCCTCTAGTTAAGGCACTCTTCATTATAAAAATTGCTTTTCTTTAGCACTTAACTGGAAATCTTGATAACTGAATTCTATAAGGACAAAGAAAACCCTTCTGCTCATGTCTTTGCCTGTTTGTGACTTAGTTTTAATTTATTAGCTTATGATATACTGCTAAGAGGAATGTTTAAATGCATTAAGTTTTTAAAACATGGCATGTCAATCCATCACTAACTTGGTTACTTAAATGAAAGTTTTTACTTGCATTTGTGTTTCATTCATAATTGGTCATTTTTTCTAACAGTATATTGAACTCGTGAAGGATCTTCGTTATTGCTTATGATGTCACAGTGAATATAAGAGACATTTGACTCTTCCTAGGAATGTGTAAGTGGGGTTGGAAAATGGACAGTAGCATCCTGCTGTCATGGGCACCATGATTCTCTGGGCATTGAATTTAAAGCCTCCATCGAGGTTAGTGAGTTTTCACGTGATGACTCGTTAAGCTCGCATATTGGCACATAAAATGTGTTGAATTGTGAAGGAGGATTGAATAATGCTTTTAAGGTATTTCCAAATCTTACTCAGTAAACAGTTTGTTTATAGATCACAAACCATTCAGGACATCAGAGCATTAAACAAAGATTTTTTAAAAGACTGGATTTGTAATAGTGATGGCTTATTAATGGCATGTATATTTATGGTCTCGTCAGTGCATCTCCTCAGCTTTACAGTTTGTCAGTGATTCCAGAGATAGTGAACCAAGCCAAACAACTGACTAACCTCATCGCCTCCACTCACTTTTAACAGACACCCAAGGGCCTAGGGGACAGTACTGGCTCCATTGGCAGCTCAAAGCTAAGGATTTTTCGTAGGCCCTTCGGTTCCAAGAATTACAATGTTCTTTCTGCTTCGTTAAGGTTTGTTTTTGTGATTGTGTATGGCAAGGGTGTGCAAACTTCACTTCAGCTTCGTAATTCCTGCATTGTAATCAACATTTACATCTCTCTTTAAGGTTTATAATTTAATTGTAGAGCTTGCTTGCAATTCTTTTTTCTTCCGGCTAACCTGTACATCTGCCTTCTTCATAGTTAAAAGGTATTTTCATGATTTAAAGAGGAATGGTATTTAATATATTTCTTGAGTGCATAAGATTGCCATAATTTGATTTTTTTTTTTTTTAAACTAGTCATGATGTTACATTTTGGTCTGAAGTTTATATTTTCTTTCACTTTATGTGTCAAAACATAGGAGGCAGCTGCAGTTTAAAAATGTTAACTCTGCTGTATATAGGTAAAGTTGTTCCTAGCAAATCTTAAGAGATGCAACTGACTGACAGATTAAGTGAGAGAGAGGAAAATGGGAGGTCTGCATATTCATACTCTAAAATTGGCCTTTGGAACAGCCTCACACAAAAACTACTTTGCTGACTGATGAAGCAAGCCATGTTAACAGGAAAAGTATCATAATAATACAAATTCTATGAGAGAAAGGGAGATTAATAAAAGATGAAACATCATCATGGTGGAGAATGACTGTTGGAATACTCCCTGTGGTTTCATATTGTAAGCTATTTTATAACTAGTGTATAAAAACATAACTGCTTGCATATAATGCCAATATAACAATACACCTAGGTAGTAGGTTGATAGACAGCAACCACCCAGAGAAATGCTACTGTCCTGCCAGATGAGTGTAAAATGGAAGCCTGTAATTGTTTTACATGATGGTAGGATTCCTGGTGTCTTTTTTTTCCATCTCATAAACGTGCAGGATTTCAGGTACGCCTTGCTACTTCTACTTACACTTAGGTCACCCTACACATACATTTTTTTTTTTTTTTTTTTTCTCAACAAGTCGGTCGTCTCCCACCGAGGCAGGGTGACCCAAAAAAAGAAAGAAAATCCCCAAAAAGAAAATACTTTCATCATCATTCAACACTTTCACCACATGCACACATTATCACTGCTTTTGCAGAGGTGCTCAGAATACAACAGTTTAGAAGCATATACATATAAAGATACACAACATATCCCTCCAAACTGCCAATATCCCAAACCCCTCCTTTAAAGTGCAGGCATTGTACTTCCCATTTATGTACAAGCATATATATACACATCCCTCTGGGTTTTCTGCTGTTTTCTTTCTAGTTCTTGTTCTTGTTTATTTCCTTCTATTTCCATAGGGAAGTGGAACAGAATTCTTCCTCCGTAAGCCATGCGTGTTGTAAGAGGCGACTAAAATGCCGGGGGCAAGGGGCTAGTAATCCCTTCTCTTGTATAAATTACTAAATTTAGAAAGAGCAACTTTCGTTTTTCTTTTTGGGCCACCCTGCCTTGGTGGGATATGTCCGGTTTGTTGAAAAAACAAAAAACAATACACCTAGGTAGTAGGTTGGTAGACAGCAACCACCCAGAGAAATGCTACCGTCCTGCCAGATGAGTATAAAATGGAAGCCTGTAATTGTTTTACATGATGATAGGATTGCTGGTGTCTTTTTTTCCATCTCATAAACATGCAGGATTTAACATAAGAACATAAGAAAGGAGGAACACTGCAGCAGGCCTGTTGGCCCATACTAGGCAGGTCCTTTACAATTCATCTCACTAACAAACATTTGACCAACCCAATTTTCAATGCTACCCAAGAAATAAGCTCTGATGTGCAAGTCCCACTCAAATCCAACCCATCCCACTCATGTATTTATCCAACCTAAATTTGAAACTACCTAAAGTCCTAGCCTCAATAACCCAACTAGGTAGACTGTTCCACTCATCTACTACCCTATTTCCAAACCAATACTTTCCTATGTCCTTTCTAAATCTAAACTTATCTAATTTAAATCCATTACTACGGGTTCTCTCTTGGAGAGATATCCTCAAGACCTTGTTAATATCCCCTTTATTAATACCTATCTTCCACTTATACACTTCGATCAGGTCTCCCCTCATTCTTCGTCTAACAAGTGAATGTAACTTAAGAGTCTTCAATCTTTCTTCATAAGGAAGATTTCTAATACTATGTATTAATTTAGTCATCCTACGCTGAATGTTTTCTAACGAATTTATGTCCATTCTGTAATATGGAGACCAGAATTGAGCTGCATAATCTAGGTGAGGCCTTACTAATGATGTATAAAGCTGCAGTATGACCTCTGGACTTCTGTTGCTTACACTTCTTGATATAAATCCCAGTAATCTATTTGCCTTATTACGTACGCTTAGGCATTGCTGTCTTGGTTTAAGGTTGCTGCTTACCATAACCCCCAAGTCCTTTTTGCAATCTGTATGGTTAAGTTCTACATTATTTAACTTACAAGTGCTAGGGTTATGGACACTCCCGAGCTTCAGAACCTTGCATTTATCTACATTGAACTGCATCTGCCACTTTTCTGACCAAGAGTAGAGTTTGTCTAAATCCTCCTGAAGTTCCCTAACATCTACGTTTGAATCAATTATCCTACCTATCTTCGTGTCATCGGCGAATTTGCTCATATCACTAGTAATTCCTTCATCAAGATCATTGATTTTTTTTTTTTTTATTATCACACCGGCCGATTCCCACCAAGGCAGGGTGGCCCGAAAAAGAAAAACTTTCACCATCATTCACTCCATCACTGTCTTGCCAGAAGGGTGCTTTACACTACAGTTTTTAAACTGCAACATTAACACCCCTCCTTCAGAGTGCAGGCACTGTACTTCCCATCTCCAGGACTCAAGTCCGGCCTGCCGGTTTCCCTGAATCCCTTCATAAATGTTACTTTGCTCACACTCCAACAGCACGTCAAGTATTAAAAACCATTTGTCTCCATTCACTCCTATCAAACACGCTCACGCATGCCTGCTGGAAGTCCAAGCCCCTCGCACACAAAACCTCCTTTACCCCCTCCCTCCAACCCTTCCTAGGCCGACCCCTACCCCGCCTTCCTTCCACTACAGACTGATACACTCTTGAAGTCATTCTGTTTCGCTCCATTCTCTCTACATGTCCGAACCACCTCAACAACCCTTCCTCAGCCCTCTGGACAACAGTTTTGGTAATCCCGCACCTCCTCCTAACTTCCAAACTACGAATTCTCTGCATTATATTCACACCACACATTGCCCTCAGACACGACATCTCCACTGCCTCCAGCCTTCTCCTCGCTGCAACATTCATCACCCACGCTTCACACCCATATAAGAGCGTTGGTAAAACTATACTCTCATACATTCCCCTCTTTGCCTCCAAGGACAAAGTTCTTTGTCTCCACAGACTCCTAAGTGCACCACTCACTCTTTTTCCCTCATCAATTCTATGATTCACCTCATCTTTCATAGACCCATCCGCTGACACGTCCACTCCCAAATATCTGAATACGTTCACCTCCTCCATACTCTCTCCCTCCAATCTGATATTCAATCTTTCATCACCTAATCTTTTTGTTATCCTCATAACCTTACTCTTTCCTGTATTCACCTTTAATTTTCTTCTTTTGCACACCCTACCAAATTCATCCACCAATCTCTGCAACTTCTCTTCAGAATCTCCCAAGAGCACAGTGTCATCAGCAAAGAGCAGCTGTGACAACTCCCACTTTGTGTGTGATTCTTTATCTTTTAACTCCACGCCTCTTGCCAAGACCCTCGCATTTACTTCTCTTACAACCCCATCTATAAATATATTAAACAACCACGGTGACATCACACATCCTTGTCTAAGGCCTACTTTTACTGGGAAGATCATTGATATATATTATAAACAACAACGGGCCCAAGACTGATCCCTGTGGAACGCCACTTGTTACTGATCCCCACTCGGATTTAACCCCATTTATGCACACACTCTGCTTCCTGTCTGTGAGCCATGATTCGATCCACGAGAGCACCCTTCCCCCAATGCCATGAGCTGCTACTTTCTTCAACAGTCTTTGGTGCGGAGCTCTATCAAATGCCTTACTAAAATCTAAGTAAATAATATCAAATTCTTTATCGTGGTCAACAGCCTCAAAAGCTTTACTGAAGAAAGTTAATAAATTAGTTAGACAAGACCGGCCTCTTGTGAATCCATGCTGAGTATCATTAATCAAGCTATGCTTATCGAGATGGCTTCTTATAATCTGAGCTATAATTGACTCTAGTAATTTGCCTACAATTGAGATCAGGCTTATTGGGCGGTAATTTGACGGTAACGACTTGTCCCCTGTTTTAAAAATAGGAATTACATTAGCCATCTTCCACATATCAGACACTACACCTGTTTGAAGAGATAAATTAAAAATATTAGTTAATGGTTCACAGACTTCCATTTTGCATTCCTTTAGAACCCTTGAAAAAACCTCATCAGGACCCAGTGACTTATTTTGCTTCAGTCGGTCTATCTGCTTCACAACCATTTCACTAGTGACTGTGATGTTACATAATTTATCTTCTTCTGATCCACTATGAAAATTAATTACCGGAATATTATTAGTGTCTTCCTGCGTAAAAACCGAGAGAAAATAATTATTTAAAATCGAGCACATTTCATTCTCTTTGTCAGTAAGATGCCCATAGTTATTTTTAAGGGGACCTATCTTATCTCTGACTTTTGTTCTATAGACCTGGAAAAAACTTTTTGGGTTAGTTTTAGAATCCCTAGCAACTTTAATTTCTTAGTCCCTTTTAGCTTTTCTTATCCCCTTTTTAATGTCCCTCTTAATGTCAATATACTGATTCATAAGATGACCCTCGCCTCTTTTGATACGCCTATAAATTCCTTTCTTATGCCCTAGTAGATATTTCAGCCTATTATTCATCCATTTTGGTCCATTTCTATTTGATCTGATTTCCTTATAAGGGATAAACGTTCTTTGAGCAGCATGTATTGTGTTCAGAAAACTGTCTTATTGATAGCTCTCTTCGTTACCCCAGTCAACAGATGATAAGTGTTCTCTAAGCCCATCGTAATCTGCTAAGCGAAAATCTGGGACTGTTACTGAGTTATCCCTACTATCATACTTCCATTCAATTCTACATGTAATTGATTTGTGGTCGCTAGCACCCAGTTCCTCTGAAACTTCTAAATTATTAGCAAGGGATTCATTGTTTGCCAGAACTAAGTCAAGCAGGTTATTACCCCTTGTAGGTTCTGTCACAAACTGCTTCAAAAAACAATCCTGAACTACTTCTAAGAAATCGTATGATTCTAAATTCCCAGTCAAGAAATTCCAATCAATATGACTAAAGTTAAAGTCTCCTAGAATTACTACATTATCGTGCCTTGTGGCCCTAACAATTTCCTCCCATAGTAGTCTCCCCTGGTCCCTATCTAAATTTGGGGGATGGTATATCACACCTAAAATTAATTTTTCATGCCCCTCTGAAAATTCTATCCAAACAGACTCTGTATGTGTTACTTCAGACTTAATACCCGTTTTTATGCAACAGTTCAAGCGATCTCGGACATACAATGCCACCCCACCCCCCTTCCCGATACTTCTATCTACTTGGAACAATTTAAAACCCTGAATGTGACATTCTGCAGGCATGTCCCGACTTTTTGAATTAAACCACGTCTCAGTAATGGCAAATACATCTATGTTACCTGCACTAGCAACTAGTCTCAACTCGTCCATCTTATTCCTAGCACTGCGACTATTTGTGTAATAAATATTTAATGACCCTCCTCTCTCTTTACCCTTTCTGTTATTCCACTAAACCTATTACTGTCCTTGTCAATTAGTGCCACTGGCTTTCCAATATCCACCTCATTTTGCCTATTACTAGTTCTCCTAGTACTCATGTTACTACCCTGCGACTTCACAGTTTTCCCGCCAAAACCCATACCACTAACTATTCCTAGTTTAAAGACCTAACAGCTCCCTCCACTGCGTTGGCCAGTGCTCCCACCCCACACCTAGATAAGTGAACCCCATCCCTGGCATACATGTCATTTCTGCCATAGAAGAGGTCCCAGTTGTCAATGAATGTTACCGCATTTTCCTTACAGTATTTGTCCAGCCAGCAATTGACACCAATTGCTCTGGACAACCATTCATTTCCAACTCCTCTCCTTGGCAAAATGCCACATATGACAGGTTTCCCACCCTTCCTCCTAATTATCTCTATTGCTGACCTATACCTGCTAATCAGGTCCTCACTCCTACGTCTGCCAACATCGTTGCCTCCAGCACTGAGACAGATAATAGGATTGCTCCCATTACCTCTCATGATGTCATCCAGACGGCTAACAATATCCTTCATCCCAGCCCCAGGAAAACACTCTCTCTGTCTCCTACTCCTATCCTTCAAGCAGAATGCCCTATCCATGTACCTAATCTGGCTATCCCCAACAACAACAATGTTTTTACCTTCCTTGGCGTCATCTGTCGTGATGCTCTGAGTAGTCGACTCACATTCGCCAGGTAGCATTACACCACTTGTAGAATTCGTCAAGACGTTCTCGATGGTCTTCGTTGGGGTTTCTAGGGATGTCTTACTCACGTCTGCCAATGCTTCTTTGGTGCTCGTTGTGGCATTCCCAGTAGAACACTCACATTCGTCAGGTAGCACCGAGAATGGGTTGGAAGTTTCCACTGTAGTCTTCTGGTTTCTCGTTGTTTCTGCCTCTCCAACCGTTTTCTTGATCTTCAGCTTGGTTCCATGTTGCCCGGTCACTGACCAAGCTCCCCTCTTAACCTGGGGACTCACAACAGAAGGATTACTACGAATCCTCTTGTTCTCCTCCGTTAATCGCCGTATCTCCATCTTAGCAACTCTGAGCTCTTCTCTCAGCTGCTGGTAAAGTTGCTCAAGAGAGGGCATCCTGCTACAGATTCACAGAGAGCACACAAACAGGTCTTCACAGAGCTAAGTACACGTCACCACTCGCTACTTGCTACTTCTACTTGCACGTAGGTCACATTTCACATGCATGTACAAGCATATACACTTAACGACAGAGTTTATTCCTAAGACCATGTTGGTAAACGAATTCGTCGCTAAGTAAGGAGCATACTATAATAGTGAGTTTGTGTCAACCATCTTTAATATTATTTTAATGTCATCTTTGTACCATTTATAACATTTCTGGAATATTTTTAAATGTTTATACAGTAGTGTACTATATATTGTAATAAACAGAATAGAGGAAATCAGCTCAAATGTACATTATTTAGGTATACATACTGGTCAGAGAACCTGTCGTAAATCCGAGTTGTCGGTAAACGAGTGCATCGCTAAGTGAGGAGAGGCTGCATATATTTATACATCCCTCTGGGTTGTCTTCTTTCTTACTAGTTCTTGTTAGTGTTTACTTCATCTTTTCTCCATGGGGGAAGTGAAATAGAATTCTTACTCCATAAATCATGAGTGTCATAAGAGGTGACTACAATGTACATCAAAATGGTAAACAATACCGACAGGTTGGTAGTAAGACACATAGGCAACAGTTAGGCAACTTTATTCCGAAACGTTTCTCCTACACAGTAGGCTTCTTCAGTCAAATACAGAAAGTAGGCAGGAACAGTAGAGATGTGAAGACGATGTAATCAGTCCATCACCCTTGAAGTCGTAGAATTTGAGGTTGTCAGTCCCTCGGCCTGGAGAAGTTCAGTTCCATAGTCAGGAACTATCTGAAGATCAAGCGACAGTGCGGAGACTTAAATACTGTCGGAAGGAGAGGTGCAGAGTAGTAATAGTAGTAGTGAGAGTGTAGCCACTGAGAGGTCAGGTCCCTCTCAGATCCAACAGTTCTCACTTGAAAGGGTTGTCTAAGGCGTTTTCTGTACCAAGAGGCCATGTGTTGCAGTGTCTGACAAGATGAACATCAAAATGGTAAACAATACCGACAGGTTGGTAGTAAGACACATAGGCAACAGTTAGGCAACTTTATTCCGAAACGTTTCGCCTACACAGTAGGCTTCTTCAGTCGAATACAGAAAGTAGGCAGGAACAGTAGAGATGTGAAGACGATGTAATCAGTCCATCACCCTTGAAGTCGTAGAATTTGAGGTTGTCAGTCCCTCGGCCTGGAGAAGTTCAGTTCCATAGTCAGGAACTATCTGAAGATCAAGCGACAGTGCGGAGACTTCAAGGGTGATGGACTGATTACATCGTCTTCACATCTCTACTGTTCCTGCCTACTTTCTGTATTCGACTGAAGAAGCCTACTGTGTAGGCGAAACGTTTCGGAATAAAGTTGCCTAAATGTTGCCTATGTGTCTTACTACCAGGTGACTACAATGCTGGGAGCAAGGGGCTAGTAACCCCTTCTCCTGTATACATTACTAAATTTAAAAGAGAGACTTTCATTTTTCTTTTTGGTCATCCTGCCTCTGTGGGATACGGCCAGTTTGTTGAAAAAAATAATACAAATATTAGAAAAGCTGCAGGATTTAGTCTACAGGAGGAGTCTAATTAATGGGCATTGATATTTAACTTCGGTAAAAGCAAGGTTATGAAATGGGAGAAAAGGAAAAAGGAAACCAGAGAGTACCGCTAGCTATGAAAACAATGACAGAAGATATAGAAATAATCTTTCTTTCTTTCTTTCTTTCAACACACCGGCTGCATCCCACTGAGGCAGGGTGGCCCAAAAGGAAAAACGAAAGTTTCTCCTTTTACATTTAGTAATATATACAGGAGAAGAGGTTACTAGCCCCTTGCTCCCGGCATTTTAGTCGCTTCTTACAACACGCATGGCTTACGGAGGAATAATTCTGTTCCACTTCCCCATGGAGGTAAGAGGAAATAAACAAGAACAAGGAAGAAAATAGAAGAAAACCCAGATGGGTGAATAAATATGTTTGTACATGTATGTGTAGTGTGACCTAAGTGTAAGTAGAAGTAGCAAGACATACCTGAAATCTTGCATGTTTATGAGACAGAAAAAAGGACACCAGCAATCCTACCATCATGTAAAACAATTACAGGCTTCCGTTTTACACTCGCTTGGCAGGACAGTAGTACCTCCCTGGGCAGTTGCTGTCTACCAACCTACTACCTAGAATAGAAATAATCATTACCCAAAAATCTGTTCCATGTAAGTAGACAAACAATAATGTGGGCAGAGGAAAGGTTATTGATATGCTTTGAGCATTGAATAGAGAATGAAACAGAATAGCATGAAGAATTGTATAAATCTGTGATGGAAGGAAGAAGGGATAGTGTTGTTTGAAGAAGGATTGGAGATATTATATGAAGATTGTTTTAAGCATTAGGGGCTTGAGCATCCAACAGGTCTGTGGAAGCATGTTAGATTGGAGTGAATAGAGACACATGTGTCTTTAGATTTGATGTGTTGGAGTATGAGCAAAGGAATATTTATGAAGGGACTCAGGGAAGCCAGTTTGTTGGACTTGATTCAGGAAGGTTGGAAGTACCGTGCCTGCACTATGAAGGACAGGTGAGAATGTTGTAGTTCAGAGGCTCATTTGAAATGTGATGTCTGCAGACATCTGACAAGACAGCTGTTGAATGAATGGTTGTGAATATTTCCTTATTGTGGGTCACCCTACCTTGGTGGGATGCAGCGAATGCTCATTATCTTGTACCTAAGACAATTTCTTGAATATAAAACACTAGTGTAGAATCCTTATCTTATGAGACAAGGCAAACCTTTAGATACAGAAAAACATCTAGATTGGTGCCAGAGTTGAAGGAGATGGGCTATGAGGAAATGCCTATATCTGGACAAACTACACACACAATACTCAGGTACAGACATGACTGACTGGAACACAAGGACCTAAATAAATGAGCCACAATGATGTATGAACATACATTTTCAACATAAGAATGGTAAAGTTGATTATTTAGCTAGTGAGAGTAAACGAGATTTCATAGAGGGTTCAGTTAAGAGATTGGAAATAAAGTAGAGATCATTCAAATAGGTGATTCCTCAAAGGTGCTTGAAAAATAGTTCCCCATGCATCAAAGGTTGCTGAGTTATTACAAGTACAGTGGAACCTCAGTTTTCGACCTTAATCTGCTCTAGAAGGTCATTCTAAAACCGAAACGTGCTGAAACTGAATCGATATTTCCCATAAGAAATAATGTAAATACAGTTACAGTGGAACCCCGAGTTTCGGCCACCCTGCGTATTGGCCGCCTATAGTTTCGACTGCTTTTTTCGGCTATATTTTGTACTGAGTTTTGGCCTGTGCCCTGTGTTTCAGCTGGCGTACCAGACCTGTCTGCCTACCCGTGCATGCGTCATGAGCCAATCTAGCTTTGTTTATCCTTGAGTGAACATTATCCTGCGTGCTCATCCAAACATTTCACCCATTTCCGCCGTTTGGTAAAGAAAGTGAGAAACACAATAGAATTGAAGAAAAAAAATTGTAACAAAGTACCAAAGTGGAGGAGGAAGAGAGAGGGGAGAATGTGCCTTCTTCAGTGATACTACGATATGTACGATACTAGAGCAGCATGAGTCAATAAAGGCTATAGCGCCAGCCAGTGATAAAGTGTAACATTAACAGTGTAGCAAGTAAGTTAAGCGATTAATTGATAGAAAAAGGGCAGCACGAAACTGACTCCTCCAATGTTGTTGGAGTTATATAGGACGACTGACAACACCGCCATCTCTGCTGCCGCTATCACCACCACTATGTAAGGCTTATTTTTCAGTATCCCTTATACAGCCAACAACATCAACACAGCAACACTCGTTGGTTAGGGAGAGAGACATATGACATATTTTATTCATTCTAGAGCACATATCATGTTTCTATGTTATTAATATTGTTTATTATGTCATATTAGGTGAATTGTGCTAGATAAAAAAGCCGTAGAGTTGATATTAGTGTCATATTGAACGACTATCTTGTCCTGCCTCCAAACAAACTCTCCTGCCTCTCTCATACACCAACAAGAGTTTTCAATAAAGATAAAACTGATTTAAATGTTCATTTATCCATTAAAATTAGTTCTTTATATTATTTCTCATTCTTTTCTGTATGCAAAGCTGTAGTATTTATTCTTTTAAAAAATTGATTTTTCTGAATATTTATGGGTAGAATGGATTGATTGGATTTACATTATTTCTTATGGGAAATATTGCTTCAACTTTAGGCCATTTTGACTTTAGGCCTAACTCCTGGAACGGATTACAGCTGAAACTCGGGGTTCCTCTGTAATACGTTCCAGACACCCAAAAATATTCACGAAAACAAAAAAAAAAATTTTTAAAGAATGACACTAATATCAACTCAACAGTTTATTTATCTATCACAGTTGATCTGATATGACATAATAAACAATATAAATAACATAGAAACCTGATACACACTCTAGAATTAATAAAATACGTCATTATGTATGTGGCTAGTAGTGGCGGAGGCAGAGAGTTTGTTTGGAGACAGGACAAAATACTCCTTCAATATGACACTAATATCAACTCTATGGCTTATTTATCTATCACAAGTGATCTAATATGACATAATAAACAATATTAATAACACAGAAACATGATATACTCTAGAATGAATAAATATGTCATTACGTATATGGAGTGGTGGTGGTGTTGGGTTTATAAGGTCCACTGAGACCATATGCTATATAGTAGTGGTGGTGGTGGTGTTCTCAGTGGCCCTATATACCTGAAGCAACAACGGAGGAGTTAAGTTTCTTATCGCCATTTTTCTGTCTTTTAACCGCTTAACTTACTTGCTACACTTTATTGCTGGCTGGCGCTTTAGCCTTTATTGACACCTGCTGCTTTAGTCTCATACGTATCGTAGAATCACTGAAGAAGGCACTCTCTCTCTCTCTCAGCCCTTTACCACTGGCACTAGAAACTTTCTTTGGGCCTATGGTGGCTTATTTCACAGTCACAATAAACAAGCACAAAAATTGCGAAATGTTTTGGATGAATGCTCACTCAACCAGCGACAGAGCCATACTGAAGCAGCATCCCAGCGGGTGGACGTGTCTGACACATGCGATTTCCAGATCAAGGTCTGATATCCGGAACAAAATTTCACACAAAAACTGGTTCTAAAACCGAATCATCTGATAACTGGGGAGTGTGAAAACCAGGGTTCCACTGTATAAAGAATGTAAATACTATATGTTCAGGGAATGTTGGGAGTAACTGTGCTATTGGCATAAAAATTCCTAACAAGTATGAACATTTCTTCATCCCAAACATATTCAGTGCTATGCTTTCCATTGACCTTAGCATTTTTCCAGTTGGAACCAGCTCATATAGATTTTATTATTATTATTATTATTATTATTATTACCACACCAACTGTCTTCTTCCAAGGTAGGGTGACCTGAAAAAGAAGAAATACTTTTACCATCACTCACTCTATCATTGTTATGCCAGAGATGCACCAGTACTATAATTCAGATGCTCCTCCAAACTGCAGATATCCCCACCCCTTCCTTCAGAGTGTGGGCAATGTACTTCCCACCTCCAGGACTCGAGTCCAGCTAACCAGTTTCCCTGAATCCCTTCATAAATGTTACCTTGCTCACACTCCAACAGCAGTCAGGTTTTAAAATCCACTGGCCTCCACTCACTCCTATCTAACACACTTGCACACACCTGCTGGAAGTCCAAGCCTCTTGCCTACAAAAACCATCTTTATTCCTTCCCCCTACAGCCTTTCTTAGTGACCCCTATCTAAATGTATTTTAATAACTTCAGAAATTTCTAAAATAAAATTCACACTAACTGTTTATGCATCTCATGTCATATTATTTTTTGTGATTTTTACAGCATGTACAGTGTTTAACATTATCTCCTATTTAGTTAGTGCATAATATTGAGCTGTTTTTTCAGGTCGCAAGAAAATCCACCGGACCCGAACGACTCATTAACCGTATCAATCGGACGCTCAGATGCAGCAACTATTAACAAGAAGATAAGAGGGAAGAGATGATACTATAAAGTTACTCAGTTAGATTTGTCCTTATATTATGGTATTCTGTCTTTTATTTTGATAGTATCTTTTAATGCTATGATTTTTCTTTTGGTGTACATATTTTTAGTAAAACTTAGCTCCTAATTACTGTATTAAAGAGTGACACTTTATTTTATAAATTGTGATGTTTCATCATATTTACATGTATGTTATGAGTATTTTACTGATATATTAAAAATGTATAGAATAACATCAGATAGTTTTATAACATTGAATTCATCTAATAGATACGAGTAGCTAGCACTCTTGATTTAGTACTGAGAGGCTTTCTGCAAGATCTCAAGATGTGTATAGTTATTACACCAAAGTAAATGAAATGTGATGACTTGTTTTTTAACCTCATCTTGCCATCTTTTGTAACAAATATTAATTTGTTCCTGAAGATGTATTGTACCTCAGAACTCATAATTCAATCCTCAAAGTACAATTTTATTGTAATTCATTCCAAAACCCTGGAAAGTGTAACTTTTACTGTATTTTGGACTTGGTGGTGGTGGGGGAGAGAGCGGAGAGATTACTGTTGGAAGGATAAGCTACCTCTGAAAAGAAAACTGTCCATAGTTGTTTGTTTCTATTGCTTGCTTTTGAGGTTCTTAAAAAGAGAGAGAACATTATCTTCAAAAACAGAGGAAGTGAACTCAGTTTTGTCAGTGTCTGGGTACTTATGATTCTTTACACACATTCCCAAAGAATAAACAATTGAATTTCTGCAGTTGTTATCTTATGGGCATCTTCCTCTGCTTTCTTCCCACTGTCCTCATCCATCTTCTATAATTCTTGGAGCTTCACTGTTGTCAACTCTCTGTGGTCCACATCCTCATCAACCTCCAGCCCATTGCCTCACAAAGAGTGAGTCTAGATCCAGGTTTACATCCTCCTCAATCTCAAATTCTTTCAAATCATAGGTGACTGAAGGCCACAAGTTCTTCAAGGCTGCATTGAGGCACCAAGTGGAAACTAAATTCCTCCCGCCCCCACTCCTTTCCACGGATCCTCCACCACCCAGCCAAGAATCCCACCCCTAGGCCCCCCTCCTTGCACCCTCACCTTCTTTCCACAGATCCCCACCCCACCGCACAGCCTCCACCCTCCTGTCATCCCTACCCTCTACCCAAGTATAACCACTATCCAGCCCCCCACCTACCAGTCACCCCACCTCCTAGCCCACACATAAAAACCCATCACCCACCCCACCTCCCACCCCACATAAAAACCCACCACCCATCACATACACCTGCCCAAGAGCGATCATGGCCAGGAATAGTCTGTTGTATATGTGAACAAAAATTTGGGAGAAATATGAGGGGCATTGATTGTGAAGTATGTGGTAAAACATTCCATATACCATGTACAAAGCTTCATGCAACCATGACAAATGACCTAAAAGAAGACCAGTAGCCCATACCTCTGACATCATAAAAATCTTCGAAAGAGTGATGAGAAGGCAGATTACAAATTTCATGGACCAGCATATTAATGAGTGTACTGTATATGCATTTTATCGCTCTAGGGAGCTTAATGTTGTAATAGGTGTAAGTGGCCAGGCAGGATGCCATACCTCCCACACGACTTTCTACAGATAAATACTTTTAACCTCTCACCCTACATTAAGACCATTAAGACTACATAGAGGTATGGGTGTTTGTGGGAAGCAATCAGGCTGCAGCGTTAGGGTTAAAAACAGCAGTTATTACCGGGATACCTCTGGGATATGTTTAAAAGACAGTATTCAAAATAAAGTTACTAGTAATGGCAAATTAGTTGATCAACAAACAAAGAGAGATAGTAGAGGGCAATGAGTGACTAGCTCCCTTAAGGTTTACTGTACAAATAATAGGAGTCTAAGAAATAAGATAGATGAGCTAAGATTACTTGCAAGTGTAGGTAATATAGATATTATTGGTATAACAGAGACCTGGTTCAACCTGAAAGATAGAGAAATGCCTTCTGAATGCAACATACAGGGTTATAAGCTATTCCACACTGATAGGGTCAACAGGAAGGGTGGTGGTATGGCAATGTATGTCAGAGAAAATTTAAATTGTTGTATTAGACATGATATAAGATTAGAAACATCAAACACAGAATCTGTTTGGCTACAGTTTCTCGAGGGATGTGACAGATTCATTTTGGGTGTGATTTATAGGCCCCCAAACCTTGATAGGGAGGGCAGTGAGCTGTTATGGGACGAAATTCATAATGCATCTAGATGTGATAATGGGACTGATGAAGCCACTGTGTGGCGAAACATTTCCTCAATAAAGATACCCAAGAGTTACATATGTGTCTAATTTATCAACATGTCGGTTCTCTGAACCATTCATCTACAAATCTGTCAGACACTGCAACTTCTTGGGATCTTAATACTTAGGAATTCTTCGCTTTCCTAATTCTTGGGCACGACCTACTTCCACATTGAACAAATGTGACACGACCTATGACTGCTGCACCTCTCCTGCCATACGGTTTATAAGCTGCTTTCCGCTGATATGCCGTATTCTATTCAAGATTGATGGACTGAACACATCGACTCAAGGTTGAGGGACTGATTACCTCATTCTCCTCCTGTTCTTCAAGTTTCTCCTTCGTATGGACTGATGAAGCCACTGTGTGGCGAAACGTTTCCTCAATAAAGATACCCAAGAGTTACATATGTGTCTAATTTATCAACTTTAGACAAATTGATTGGAAGAATGTGAAAGGAAATCTTGAGTCTAGTGACTTTCTTGATACGGTTCAGGATTGCTTTTTAGAACAGGTTGTGACGGAACGAACTAGAGGAAACAATCTGCTTGACTTGGTTCTTGCCAACAAAGATTCACTAATTAATAATCTTGAGGTTAATGATGAGCTTGGGGAAAGTGATCACAAATCACTTAGTTTCAATATTACCCAGATAACTGCAATCAAATCTATGTCCCAGATTTTCACTTGGCCGACTTCATGGGACTGAAAAATTACCTGGGTGGGCTAAATTGGGATGTCCTGACTATGGGTCAGGTAGGTGATCTTGGTTGCCAATATGACGTTTTTCAGAGCATAGCTCTAGCTGCCCAGACAACTTTTGTTCTGAGTATGGAAATTAGATCTAACAAAAATGATCCCAAATGGATGAACAATAGATTAAAACATCTCATTGGTCAAAAGAGAGGCATATATAGGCATATCAAAAGAGGGCATGGGCAGTTAAGAAATCAATATATTCAATTAAAGAGAGAAATAAATAAAGGAATAAGAAAAGCAAAAAGGAATTGAGGCTAAGGTCACAAGGGATTCAAAGACTAACCCAAAAGGGTTCTTTCAGGTATACAGAAGTAAGGTTAGGGACAAGAGTGGCCCACTTAAGAGTAAATCTGGTCAGATCACTGACAGTGATAAGGATATGTGTGAAATTCTAAATACCTACTTCCTCTCAGTTTTCACCCAGGAAAATACTAGCTATCTTCCTGAAATAATAGATTATGTTGAATAGGATGATGATGGTAAAACGTTGGTTATAAATACCGACAAGTTGGTTTAGAAAGACACGTAAGCAAACACTATGACATATTTATTAGAAAACGTTTCGGTCCTGGGACCTTGATCACTTCTAACATACAGAGGTAGAAAGACATTATATATATAGGTGGAGAGTGAGGTGTGACGCACGTGACCTGAGGAATGTCATAAGAACATAATGGAGGAACACTGTAGAAGGCCTACTGGCCCATGCGAGGCAGGTCCTTATCAAAACAACCTCTACCTATGATGACAAACTTCTCTTCAAAGTGTATAGAAAACCTACCAACAAGGACGATCTTATACACTTTTATTCACACCAAGACACCCGCACTAAGAGAGGAGTCCTCATTGGCTTCTTCTTGAGAGCTCTTCGCATCTCTAGCCCTTGTTTTCTAGAAGAAGAATGCACTTACATAACACAAGCCTTTACACGTCTTCAGTTCCCATCTTTCTTCATCCGAGATTGCAGACTCAAGGCACAAGCTATCCTCAACAAACTGCCCATGGAACAGCCCCCTAAGCAGTTCATAGTACTCCCATGTGGTGATGTTGCCACGAATACTCGCCGGGCACTTTTGTGAGTAACATCAACATTTCCACCATAAACACATCATCTATCAAAGACCTCACTACGAAACGCAGCCCCACACCTCTAACTTCTACAGGAGGCGTCTACACTATCCCCTGTGGGTTCTGTCCCAAGAAATATGTAGGCGAGACAGGCAGAGATCTTGCAGTCCGCCTGAATGAGCATTGAAATGTATCTAACAGAGACGATGTAAGGTACGCCTGTGTCCTCCACAGAGACTCCACGGGGCATTTGATGAACTGGAATGAGGCACAACTCGTTCTCACTGAACCAGACCTCAGACGCCGACGGTGCCTAGAAGCCTCACTAATCGCCGTCACCGACACTATAGAACACAACACTGGAAACTACAAAATTTGAAAAACATTGGCATACGTGATACTTAAGCACCTCCAACCCAACAACACAGGAGTCACATGATTTCATCGTCTACCCGTCCTCATCATAAGTAGAGGTTGTTTTGATAAGGGCCTGCCTCGCATGGGCCAGTAGGCCGCCTACAGTATTCCTCCATTCTTATGTTCTTATGACATTCCTCAGGTCACGTGCGTCACACCTCACTCTCCACCTATATAAACATGTCTTTCTACCTCTGTATGTTAGAAGTGTTCAAGGTCCCAGGACCAAAACGTTTTCTAACATGTCAATGTTTGCTTACGTGTCTTTCTAAACCAGGATGATGATAAACTATGTACGATTGCCATAACTAGTGACATGGTCCTCAGGCAAATAAAGAAACTAAAACCTAACAAATCCCCAGGCCCTGATGAACTGTTTGCAAGGGTGTTAAAGAAATATAAAGAGGAACTTAGCATACCTTTGGCTAATCTTTTTAACATATCACTACAAACTGGCATAGTGCCTGATAAGTGGAAAATGACAAACGTAATACCTATTTACAAGGCAGGTGACAGGCCCTTGGCTTCGAACTATAGACCAATAAGCCTTACCTCCATAGTGGGAAAATTTATGGAATCAATAATTTCCGAAGCAATTTGTAGCCATCTTGACAGGCACAGATTGATTAATGAATCTCAACATGGTTTTACAAAGGGGCGTTCCTGTCTTACGAATTTACTAACTTTTTTTCACTAAGGTGTTTGAGGAGGTAGATCATGGTAATGAATATGATATTGTGTATATGGACTTCAGTAAGGCTTTCGATAGAGTTCCACACCAGAGGCTATTGAGGAAACTTAAGGCACACGGAATAGGAGGAGAAATTTTTTCCTGGGTAGAGGCATGGCTGACAAATAGACAGCAGAGAGTTTGCATAAATGGGGAGAAATCAGAATGGGGGCACGTCACAAGCGGTGTTCCTCAATTTACATAAATGGCATAGAATAGGAAATAAATAGCGACATAAGCAAATTTGCTGATGACACCAAAATAGGCCGTCCAATTCATTCTAATGAGGACACTAGAGGACTCCAGGATGATTTGAATAAACTGATGCAATGGTCGGAGAAGTGGCAGATGCAGTTTAATATTGACAAATGCAAAGTTCTAAATGTTGGACAGTTAAATAACCATGCGACATATAAACTAAATAATGTAGATCTTAATACTACTGATAGCGAAAAGGATTTAGGAGTTCTGGTTAGCAGTAATCTAAAACCAAGACAACAGTGCATTAGTGTTTGCAATAAAGCTAACAGAATTCTAGGCTTCATATCTAGAAGTATAAATAATAGAAGTCCTCAGGTTGTTCTTCAACTCTATATATCCTTTGTTAGGCCTCATTTAGACTATGCTGCTCAGTTCTGGTCACCGTATTACAGAATGGATATAAATGCTCTGGAAAACGTACAGAGGAGGATGACAAAGATGATCCCATGTATCAGAAATCTTCCCTATGAGGATAGACTGAGGGCCCTGAATCTGCACTCTCGAAAGGCGTCGAATTAGGGGGGATATGATCGAGGTGTATAAATGGAAAACAGGAATAAATAAAGGGGATGTAAATAGCGTGCTGAAAATTTCCAGCCAAGACAGGACTCGCAGCAATGGTTTCAATTTGGAAAAATTCAGATTCAGGAAGGATATAGGAAAGCACTGGTTTGGTAATAGGGTTGTGGATGAGTGGAACAAACTCCCAAGTACAGTTATTCAGGCTAAAACGTTATGAAGTTTTAAAAATAGGTTAGATAAATACATGAGTGGGTGTGAGTTGGACCTGACTAGCTTGTGCTGCTGGGTCTGGAGCAGTGTTCCATCCTTGAGTGGAGATGACCAGACTGGGTGGGTCATTGGGCTAATCCAGGGAGGGGGGGGGGACATGGACCTGCTCCGCATGGGTCAGTAGGCCTGTTGCAGTGTTCCTTCTTTCTTATGTTCTTATGTAAGTAATGTGTGTACTGTATATGCATTTTATCACTCTAGGGAGCTTTAAGCATCGTAGTATAGCATGTGTGGGTGGGGTGGCCAGAAGGGCTACCACACCTGACTTCTTAGAGTAAATACTACTCGCCTTTTGCCCTACATTAAGACT
>NC_091307.1:8731288-8798788 GCF_038502225.1 Cherax quadricarinatus
TGTACTTCCCATCTCCAGGAATCAAGTCCGGCCTGCCAGTTTCTGTGAATCCTTTCATAAATGTTGCCTTGCTTACACTGCAACAGAACGTCAAGTCTTAAAAACCAATTTGTCTTCATTTGCTCCTAACACACTCATGCACACTTGTTGGAAATCCTAGCCCCTCACACACAAAACCTCCTCTACCCTTTCCCTCCAACCTTTCCTAGGCTGACCCCTACCCCGCCTTCCTTCCACTACAGATTTATACACGCTCGAAGTCATCCTATTTCGTTCCATCCTCTGTACATGTCAAAACCATCTCAATAACCCCAACTCAGCCCTCTGGATAATGCTTTTGGTAACTCCACAGCTCCTCTTAATTTCCAAAATACAAATTGTCTGCATTATACTCACACACCACATTGCCCTCAGACATGACATCTCCACTGCCTCCAGCCTTCTCCTTATTGCAACATTCACCACCAATGCCTCACATCCATACAAGTGTGTTGGTATAACTATACTCTCATACTTACCCCTCTTTGCTTTCATGGATAAAGTTCTTAGTCTCCACATACTCCTCAGTGCACCACTCACCTTTTTCCCCTCATCAAATCTATGATTCGCCTCATCTTTCATAGATCCATCTGCTGACATGTCCACTCCCAAATATCTGAATACATTCACCTCCTCCATACTCTCACCCTCCAATCTGATATCCAATCTTCTGTTACCTAATTTTGTTATCCTCATCACCTTACTCTTTCTTATATTCACTTTTAATTTCCTTCTTTCACATACCCTACCAAACTCATCAACCATCCTCTGCAACTTTCTCTTCAGAATCTCCCAAAAGAAGTGTCATCAGCAAAGAGCAACTGTGACAACTCCCAGTTTGTGTTAGATTCTCTATATTCTAATCCGCACACATCTTGCTAACACCCAAAGATTCACTTCTCTTACAACTCCATCTATAAATATATTGAACAACCATGGTGACATCACACATCTCTAAGGCCTACTTTTACTGGAAAATAATCTCCCTCTTGCCTACACACACCAACCTGAGCCTCACTATCCTCGTAAAGACGTCACTGCTTTCAATAACCTACCTCCTATTCCATACATTTGCAACATCTGCCACACTGCTCCCCTATCCACCCTATCATATGCATTTTCCAAATCCATAAATGCCACAAAAACCTCTAAATTCTGTTCACCTATATGTTTCACTGTAAACACTTGGTCTACACACCCCCTATCCTTCCTAAAGCCTCCTTGTTTATCTACGATCCTGCTCTCCGTCTTACTCTTAATTCTTTCAATAATAGCTACCATACACTTTACCAGGTATACTCAACAGACGATGACTTCTTTCAACACACCGGCCATATCCCACCGAGGCAGGGTGGCCCAAAAGGAAAAACAAAAGTTTCTCCTATCACATTTAGTAATATATACAGGAGAAGGGGTTACTAGCCCCTTGCTCCCAGCATTTTAGTCGCCTCTTACAACACGCATGGCTTACGGAGGAAGAATTCTGTTCCACTTCCCCATGGAGATAAGAGGAAATAGACAGGAACAAGAACTAGAAAGAAGAAAGAAAACCCACAGGGGTATGTATATATATGCTTGTACATGTACGTGTCGTGTGACCTAAGTGTAAGTAGAAGCAAGACGTACCTGAAATCTTGCATGTTTATGAAACAGGCAAAAAGGACACCAGCAATCCTATTATCATGTAAAACAATTACAGGCTTTCATTTTACACTCACTTGGCAGGACGGCAGTACCTCCCTGGGCGGTTGCTGTCTACCAACCTACTACCTAGAACTCAACAGACTAATTCCCCTGTAATTTTTACTCTCTCTTTTGTCCCCTCTGTCTTTATACAAAGGAACTATGCATGCTCTCTGCCAATCCCTAGGTACCTTACCCTCTTCCAAACATTTATTAAATAAAATCACTAACCACTCCAAAATTATATTCCCACCTGCTTTTAACATTTCTATCTTTATCCCATCAATCCCAGCTGTTTTACCCCCTTTCATTCTACCCACTGCCCCATGCACTTCCCCCCTACTCACAAATGGCTCTTCCTCACTCCTACAAGATGTTATTCCTCCTTGCCCTATACACAAAATCACAGCTTTCCCATCTTCATCCACATTTAACAATTCCTCAAAAATATTCCGTCCATCTTCCTCATACCTCTAACTCTCCATTTAATAGTTCTCCTCTCCTATTTTTAACTAACCAACCCATTTGTTTCCCTAAGCTTTCTCAACTTATTAATCTCACTCCAAAACTTTTTCTTATTCTCAACAAAATTTGTAGGTAACATCTCACCCACTCTCATTTGTTCTCTTTTTACATTGCTTCACCACTCTCTTAACCTCTCTTTCTCTTTCCATACACTCATCCCCCCTTGTATCACTTCTACTTTGTAAAAACTTGTCATATGCTAACTTTTTCTCTCTTACTACTCTCTTTACATTATCATTCCACCAATCGCTCTTCTTCCCTCCCACACCCACTTCCAAGTAACCACAAATTTCTGCTGAACACTAACACTACATTCTTAAACTTACCTGGAGAGAGTTCCGAGGGTCAACGCCCCCGCAGCCCAATCTGTGACCAGGCCTAACGGTCGATCAGAGGCTGGTCAACCAGGCTGTTACTGCTGGCTGCACGCAATCCAATGTACAAGCCACAGCCCGGCTGGTCAGGTACTGACTTTAGGTGCTTGTCCAGTGCTTGCTTGAAGACAGCCAGGGGTCTATTTGTAATCCCCCTTATGTATGCTGGGAGGCAGTTGAACAATCTTGGGCCCCTGACACTTATTTTGTCTCTTAATGTGCTAGTGACACCCCTGCTTTTCATTGGGGGCTGTTGCATCGTCTGCCGAGTCTTTTACTTTCGTAGCGAGTGATTTTCGTGTGCAAGTTCGGTACTAGTCCCTCTAGGATTTTCCAGGTGTATATAATTCTCTCTCTCTCTCCCACCTGCATTCCAGGGAGTACAAGTTCAGGAACTTCAAACGCTCCCAGTAATTGAGGTGTTTTATCTCTGTTATGCATGTCGTGAAGGTTCTCTGTACATTTTCTAGATCAGCAATTTCACCTGCCTTGAAAGGTGCTGTTAGTGTGCAGCAATATTCCAGCCTAGATAGAACAAACAACCTGAAGAGTGTCATCATGGGCTTGGCATCCTTAGTTTTGAAGGTTCTCATTATCCATCAACCCATACATCTTTTATTTATTTTTTTTTTTTACACAGGGTTTGACAAGGTTAGGTTAAGGATCCCTTGCTTTATTGACAAGCTATTTACAGGTTAAGGATTCCTAACTTTATTGACAAGCTAAGAGCTGTTACCTACATCAGCTCATTTGAAAGCATTTTTATCTTCTACCCCACTGCCTACTCACACTAGCCTATCTGTCCTCCAACAGTTGTTTATATCTTACCTTAACTGCCTCTTTTAATTTATAAACCTTCACCTCTCTCTTACTTGCAGCCAGTTATAGTGTTCATCCCATTTCAAAGTTATACCAGATTAATGAAATACAAGCAAGAATGAATGGTCATGGTTTATGTTGTTCCAATAATTGAAGCAGACCTAGTGTTTAAACAGCAATAAAATGGGTTAAGGAGCTCCACCCTTTCTCAGGAAAATTGTCAAAAAATCAAATATTTCAAGCTACTTGTGGTATGAAACCAAATCAACTATTTCACCAATATACCTTCCATTCTACCAAAAAATACCAAGAACCATCCAATAGAAGCATAAAAACTACCTAGAAAACACCTTAGTCACAATTTCACAACAAACACAAGGTCAGAAGTTTATTATTCCCATCATGTACTGGGTAAGACAGGGTTTTTCTTATATACTGTGCACACCCAATGCACAGACCCATTCTCTCATTTACAGCACATTTGAGGGCACTGTCATTAAAACAAACCTAAGTGAGCAACAGGCATCAATAATTTAGATCTACTTGAGAGACAACTGAAAGTGTTAATAATGCTATGGTAATTCTAAAATTCCATATTAATGAAAGGAATAGATTATGCTAGTAAACACTCACTTTAAAAACTAATAGAGGAGTGGATGGGCAGTAAAGGACTGGAGAATACAAACAAAGATTATTTGCCATAATTGTAATACTAACAGAAAATTCTGTAACCAATGAACTTTCTTCATTGTTATCCAGGATGTTGGCATACAATTAATAAAACTTACCCCAAAGCTTTCTCGTTGCCACTGCTTATTCATTTCTCTCATTTTTGCATCGGCAAGATTAACATGAACCTCCAGAGACCTCTTCTCTTGAACAAGACGCTTGACAGTATTTTCGGATTCATGTAGCTTTTCCTTCAATGGTTGGTATTTACTCTCCAAATCAGTAATTCGAGAAACCATTTCACTTTGTTTTGTTCGCTCCCTCTGAAGACTAGCATCCAACTTTGATACATGTTCTTTGTATTTTGTTACCTGGAACATGTGAAAAAGCAAATTATATTATATTACCCGGAACATGTGAAATAGCAAATTATATTATCATATGTGAAGGAATTCGGGGAAACTGGTTAACCGGACTTGAGTCCTGGAGGTGAGAAGTACAATGCCTGCACTTTAAAGGAGGGGTTTGAGATATTTGCTATTTGGAGTGACATCTAAACTTTGTCATATCTGGGCACTTCTGCAAAGACAGTGATTGTGTGTGATGGTGAAAGTGTTTCTTTTATGGGTCACCCTGCCTCAGTGGCAGACAGTCAGTGAATGGAAAATATAAACTAAAATGAATAATCTGTTAGGTCTGACAAAGTTATATTAAATGCTTTTGTTTTGGTAATACACTTATCTTATTAACCCTTTGACTGTTTTGGTCGTATATATACGTGACTTAAGAAATCGAAATCGTAATACCCCGGCCGGGGGTATGGTTCGTATATATACGTCTTATGAGCCACTGTGTTTGACGTATATATACTCATAAATTCTAGCGGCTTCAAATCAAGCAGGAGAAAGCTGGTAAACCCACATGTGAGACAATCTGTCTCTGTGGTCAGTGTGCACCATATAAAAGAAATCCTGCAGCACACAGTGCATAATGAGAAAAAAAAAACTCTGACCGTATTGTTAATAGTCCATTGTTAATAGTCCTTGTAACTGCTAAATAAGCCACCATGGGCCCAAAGAAAGCTTTTAGTGCCAACCCTGTGGTAAAAAGGGTGATAAATACTATCGTACCACAGTCAGCTGCTGCTGCACCACGGTCAGCTGTTGCTGGACCAGTCAGCTGTTGCTGGATCAGTCAGCTGTTGCTGCACCATGGTCAGCTGTTGCTGGACCAGTCAGCTGTTGCTGGATCAGTCAGCTGTTGCTGCACCACGGTCAGCTGTTGCTGGACCAGTCAGCTGCTGCTGCACCACAGTCAGCTGTTGCTGGACCAGTCAGCTGTTGCTGGACCAGTCAGCTGTTGCTGGACCAGTCAGCTGCTGCTGCACCACGGTCAGCTGCTGTTGCACCACCATCAGCTGTTTCTGAACAACATGACTCGTCCCGAACCTGCCCGTCTAGCCTGAATGTCCCGGCTGCCTTCCTGTCATTGTTTACAAGCCAGGGTGGCCGGTTGCATGCATACATTCGATACATTTTGTATTATTCCATTATTTATAGTGCTTGTAACTGCTAAATAAGTCACCATGGGCCCAAAGAAAGCTTCTAGTGCCAACCCTGTGGTAAAAAGGGTGATAAATACTATAGTACCACAGTCAGCTGTTGCTGGACCAGTCAGCTGTTGCTGGATCAGTCAGCTGTTGCTGCACCACGGTCAGCTGTTGCTACACCACGGTCAGCTGTTGCTGAACCAGTCAGCTGTTGCTGGATCAGTCAGCTGTTGCTGCACTACGGTCAGCTGTTGCTGGACCAGTCAGCTGTTGCTGGATCAGTCAGCTGCTGCTGCACCATGGTCAGCTGTTGCTGGACCAGTCAGCTGTTGCTGGATCAGCCAGCTGCTGCTGCACCACAGTCAACTGTTGCTGGACCAGTCAGCTGTTGCTGGATCAGTCAGCTGTTGCTGGATCAGTCAGCTGCTGCTGCACCATGGTCAGCTGTTGCTGGACCAGTCAGCTGTTGCTGGATCAGTCAGCTGCTGCTCCACCACAGTCAGCTGCTGCTGCACCACAGTCAGCTGTTGCTCCACCACAGTCAGCTGTTGCTGCACCACCATCAGCTGTACTGCTCAAAGATGTGGAGTGTGTTGTTGGTGTGGTTTAATGTGAAACAATTACCGAGAAACGATTAACCCCAGAGGGTTAGCCACCCAGGATATCCCAAGAAAGTCAGTGAATCATCGAGGACTGTCTAACTTAATTCCAGTGGGGTCCTTAATCTTGCCCCCCAGGATGCGACCCACAACAGTCAACTAACACCTAGGTGAACAGAAAAAAATGCCTGGAAATAGTGCTCATATTGGTGAATTTAAGGCCAGCAAAGGTTGGTTTGAGAGATTTAAGAATTGTAGTGGCATACACAGTGCAATAAGGCATGGCAAAGCTGAAAAATTCATCCCCCAACAAGTGTTCAATTGTGACAAAACAGGTCTGTTCTGGAAGAAAATGTCAAACAGGACCTACATTACTCAGGAGGAAAAGGCACCCCCAGGACACAAGCCTATGAAAGACAGGCTAACCCTCATTTTTTGTTGTAATGCTAGTGGGGATTGCAAAGTGAAGTCTTTACTGGTGTATCACTCTGAAAATCCCAGTGTTCAAGAAAAACAGTGTCTCATCACTCATCAATACATACTCTTCAATAAATGTGTCATTTTAACATTTATTTATGTAGTTATTGTGCATGTCTTATTGTTTTCTTTGTAGGGAAATGTATATTTCATGGAAAAAAAAAATTAATACTTTTGGCTGTCTGGAACAGATTAATTGGATTTCCATTATTTCTTATGGGGAAAATTAACTCGGCTAACGATAATTTCGGCTAACGATGAGCTCTCAGGAACGGATTAACATCGTTAGGCGAGGGTCCACCGTATTTTCGTATAGCATTTATGGTTGTATTCTCGTTTTCTTGGTCTCATTTGATAGAATGGAAAATATATTATAGAAATAGAGGTGATTTTGATTGGTTTTACTATGAAAAGAACATTGAAATGGAGCTCAAAGTAGGGGAAATATTTTATTTTTGCCGATGTTCAAAAGTAAACAAATGAAGTCATTTTCCAATAAATGTCCAAGTAGCCATTCTAATAAGCAGTCATGAATGGGTTGACATTATTTATACAATTATTACAATACTGCAGTAGTCTGCATAACAGTAAACCTATTTTTTGTTTGAATAAGAATTCAAAATAGAAAGCAAGAGTAATATCAGAGGGGCCTGGAGACATGACTGATGAACAAAGAAAATGTTATTTTAGAGCCAGGAATGTCTACATTGTTCATTCTGGACCCTATTTTGAAACTGTCATATTTTTTAATTTTCATAAAATTGGACAAACTGCAAATTTTTGACCACGTTATTGGGTAGTTGAAATCGGTAAATGGGCAGTTTCTTGTACTCAATTGAAATAAAAAATGGAGTTCTAAAGAAATAGCTGTGAGTTTGGTCGACTGGAACAATGGAATTAGCCGAAAATAGGGCTCAAAGTGGGCAAAATCGTCGATTTGTAAATATTGCCGAGGTTGCTAACTTCGTGAGAGCATGATTCCATCAGTTTTCCATCAAATTTCGTTCTTTTGGTGTCATTACAATCGGGAAAAGATTCTCTATCATTTCATAAGAAAAACATAATTTTTTTTTTTTTAATTTTGCGACACCAGGAGACACCTCAGGATTTGGGGTTGCGACAGTAAAGGGGTTAAACAAATAGTTTTAAGTCAATGTATAAGCATTATTAATACAGCCACAAGCAAATGCTAAATTTGTATAGAGCCAACAGCAACTAGGAAATAGGAGGTAATTAGGTTTGATCCAAGGAAGGAAAGAGTAGCTCCAATTCATTGCATCAAGAGCCTTTCACCAACATCAAGGCACCCCTATCCCTGGAGATATTCATATAACTACTTCAGTAAATGAAAAAATATAGATCTGATAGACTGCTACTGGCCCATAATACAATAGCAATTACTATATATATCTTTTCTGCACATCTCTCATTACTGAAATCAAGGCATTTACGTTTTTTTCCCCCACAAAAGTTCTAACTTTAGTCTGCGAGAAATGCTCTGCTTAAAAAAAGTGGTTTTTCCATAATGTATGAAAAAAATTTCACCTAATTTTGAAAATTCTGTATTTTTTGAAATTAATTAATATAAAAGATTTAACTTTTCTTTACCTGCTTCTCATAGTGTTCATTTGCTGTTTTTAATTCGTTATTAACAGTAAGAAGCTCTGTCAGTTTCTTCTTTGCCAACTCATACTTTTGCAGAATCTTTTCCTTTTCCTTGCCATCCTGCTCTTGTTCCTCTATCTGGATCATTAGCTTCTCCAGCTCTGTCTGGTATGACATTTTCTGGGTGCAGGTATAAATACTTTAGTTAGGATTATATACATTCAAAGAATTCATGCAATACATAAAAGCAAGCAAAAATGATGCAATAGATTACACAAAATAAACAACATGTAATATATTAGAACATGTAAACAGTATGCAATACTTTAGAGCAAATAAATAATATACAGAGCAAGGGACTAACAACCCCGTCTCCTATATAAATTACTAAATGTGAAAAGAAGGAAAACTTTAGGGTCTTCTTTTTCAGGTTGCCCTGCCTCAGTGTGGGAGAGGTGTATTAAAAAACACAGTAGGTTAAAGATACAAAAATTAATTTGAAGAAGTATCAACAGAAATTTATAAAAATTTCTCACCATTTTATCAGCAACAGCTCTCTTTTCAGCTCTAAATTTCTCTTTGATAGCTTTCAGTTCCTCCGTGAGACTTCTAGTTGATTTCTCCGCTTCACGCTCTACACGCATGATCTCCTCCTACAAGTAAACAGTAATGCTTAAATGGTATTCATTACCATGGAAGATGAAGATTCGATTTTCTCAAATATAAATGTATAAGAAACATTCAAACCTTTGTTGATCATGTCAAAAATAGCCACTCTGATGTAAATTAATTAATTTAATCAGGCTTTCTTTGCCTTCAAAAACAGTAAATACAATCAACTCATCCATAAAAGTGCAAAAATAAAGGTACAAAATAGTATTAACAACTAGTCAACATATATTTGTGAAAAATTCAAATAAAACAATCCATGTTTCATGTCATTTCAATTTAATAATTAGATAAATTAAAAAACTTATTTAACTATCTAAATTTCAACACATATACTGAACTGGAATTCTGATAAAGGCTTATGAACAGAAAGCAACATGAAGTGATTCACCTTGTCAGTCGAGATTTGTTTCTCTTTATCAATGAGCTTGGCTTCAAGTGATTGGATGTGAGTGTTGCATTTCTCTAATTTTTCATAGGCAGCTTGCAGCTGTTAACACAAAAAAGTACTGTATAAGAAATACAATAAATACAATTTTCATCGACACTACTTGACCTAATGAGTGTGTACAGCAAAATCAGTTTTTCTTCACATTTTGTATATGCTACATCAATCTGTATTGCTAGCCTTGTACCCTGGGGTCTTTTCTGGACTGGCCTAGGCCAGAAATCTGTGTAGTGACAGGACAATGAGTTGTTCCTCCCTATCCCTCTATAGCCAAGGTATTCAATTACCCTCACCACAACCTTCCTATACAATGTGCCCAGGCACTTAAGACCCTCATCAAAACAGCAAGGTGAAAAGCATATGTAAAAATGTTTCAGATATGATGGGAAGGAATAGGAGAATAGGAGGCCATTTTATTACTGCCTATGCCTTCACTTTTCTCACCACAATCTGCCACACCACAAAAAAGAAGAGGGTATAGAGCACGTGCAGTGTTGTATCAGATATGATGGGAGAGAGGCAGTTCTGGTACTGCCTGAACTTGCATTTTTCTCACCACAACCAATGTCCTTACCATAAAAGTGAAGTGGAGAGCATGTGCAAGGAGCATTTTATCAGCTATAATGGGAGAAGGGGAGGCAAATGCTATTGTCCATCCTAAACTTCCATAACCACAATCCTCCCACACCCCACAACCACAACAATATATCTGTGATATACTAGGTAAGGGGCAAAGAAAATATGTAGGGTGCTGTCAATATGACAGACAAGAGGAAGATTCTGCTGCAGCCCATGCTTGCACCTCTAACCACAACCCTCACACACATGCTCAGGCAACTAATACCCTTACTGTGAGTAGATGGTAGGCATATGTAAAGTGTGTTGTGTCATGATGGAAGAGAGTGAGAAGAGAATGCAAGGGGTAGTTAGTAAGAGGGAGGTTAGAAAAGGGAGGAAGAAATGTGAAGGGAAAAGGAAATAGTGCCAAATATTTTCTATTTCATTACTAAAAAAATATCGAATATTATGGTTAAGAAATGCATCTCCAATTATAACATGTTTCTATAGGAAAACAGATTCAGAATACCAAACACATGAGTTATGAATGATTTCCAGGAACACATCACATGTGTGTTTAGAGATCCTTTGTTTAAGAATATAGGATTATATTATAGTAGAAAATAACTCACAGGTGGAAAATTATTTAAATGGACTAGTTAGTATTTAATCAGAAGACTTTAAAATGAAATAATGAGTTATGTTATTGACAATAATAATGCATACAATAAGTCACTGTTAATCACCTGTATTACACTCAAATAATACTAACCTCACTTTCTAAGGCTGTATTTGTAGTCTTCATCTTCACTTCTTGTTCCTTCATTAAATTCTTTACTTCGCCTAATTTGACTTCATACTGGGAGCAGACAAGTTTCATTTCTTCAGTCATTGTAGTAAGAGCCTCTGACTTCTCTGCTAACTGAGCACTCAATTCAGAAATTTTTAAATTTTCATTTTGCTGCTGAGAGAGATGTCTTTCCTCTACTTGGTTTAACATAGTTTCATGCTGCAAGGAAACATTTCTAATGTTCTTCTCTAAAGTGCAGATTACATTAGATTTTTCAATTAAATTTTCATTAAATTTATTAATTGTCTCTTCAGCATCTTTCTGTTGTTGTTTTTTTTCTTGACTCATAATATCAAAAGCAGTTTTTAAGCGGCTCAGCTCACCTGACATAACCTGCTCTTTTTGATTATGTATTTTCTTCAATTCACATATTTCTTCTTTTAAAGAATTCAGATATGATGCATCTTCAATAATTTTATCATTCATTTCCTGTAAAATTCTCGTATGTGTTTTCTCCAGCTTTGTAATTTTTTCTGTAAGTGATTCGATGATTTCATTTTTCTCGTCTATAGTACCTTGCATCTGCAACACCAAATTATTATGTTTTTCTGTGTCCTCTTCATGTTGCTGCTGAAGAGTTTCATACAAATGATTTCTTTCAGCAATACTCTCTTCCAGTTGTGACATCTCCTGCTGTCTCTCTATCAAGTTTTTGCTGTAACCAGAATCTTTATTTTTAATATCTTCCTTCAGAAACTCAACCTCATCTTTCAGGGAAACATTCAGCTTCTTTTCCAATTCATATTTTTCCTGCACATCCTCTATCTCTACCTTAAGTTTATTGATATTCCTATCCTTTTCTAAGATTTGGAGGGAGTGTGTCATAGTGTCAGCAGCAGAGCTTTCCTGTGCTCTCTCGTATTTATCCCTTATGGAAATGAAACTCTGTTGCTGAGCATTTAATTCATTTAGCAGAGACTCCTTCTCAGATGCAAAAGTATTTGTAACTTCTTCCAATTTAAATTTCAAGGATGCAATAGTATCTTCCTTCTCTTTAATGACAACATTCAGGGATATTTTCTCTTGAGCATGCATCTTCAAATGGTTCTCTTTCTCTTCCTTAAGTTGTATAATAAGTTCTTGTTTCTCTTGCACTTCTCTGTTATTTTTGTTTTTTAATGTTTCTACTGAAGATTCCATTTCTTGCCTTAGGCTTTCAAAAGAATTTTCCTTAATCTTAAACTCACTGCATAATGCTTCTCTCTCTTCACTAACTTGTGTAAGGAGTGTCTTGATTTGCTGCTCTTGATTTAATACTACATTTTTATTTTCCTCTATGTTCTTAATGAGCAAAGCCTTCTCCTCACTGAATGATGTTACTTGATTTTGTAGCTTATTTTCAAGGCAAATATATGTAGCTTGCCTTTCTTCAAGCTCTCTCATTAAATCTGCCTTTTCCTTGCTATGTGCTTGAAGAGCTCTTTCCACTTTTTCATGTAGTGCACTTAAGGCATCTTCTTGAACTTTAATTACATCATTCATTGTGGCTCTTTCCTCCTCAAGTACCTTTATAATTTTATCTTTTTCATTTTCCATCATTTTAAGATTTTCATTGCTAACAGTGTTCCTCTTCTCTGCTTCCAGTAACACCTAGAAAAAGTAATTTACCATTACAAATGCTTACTTAATTACAACAGTGACTACTATATTAAAAACCAAATGAAGCTTTGGCAACTTCATACTCTGTTTGCATTAATTCATCATAATACTACAAATTAAACACTCAAGCTCTATCATAATACACATACTCTTAATCAACATAAAAGATGTCTTTAAAATTTTTACTGTAGCCTTTAGTATTTTGAACATCCAGCAAGATGGAGCTTATTGCATTTTCATCCAAGACAGTGTTGTAAATCATACATATGCTTTATGATATATTGAAAGGCAAAAAATAAGGGCTACCACAGTCAAAATCTGGGTTAGTGAACAAATAAAATCTTAAACGTTTTGTCTGTGGGAGTGTGTAGTGTCTTGTGGATCTGTACGGTAGGAAGAGCCCAAATAGTATGGTAAGCTGAGCTTCATAGCTCCAATCTCTCCCACTCCTGTGTTTTTCTCCATTGCTTGAATTTGGTGCTTATTCTTTTCTGTCATGTAATGCTTCCTGCAATTTTTGTTTACTTATTTAAACTAAAGCGGGAAGAAGAGTGTTGCTAGCAAGTAATACAAACAATCAAATTACAAATAATTTACTACCAATTACAAAAAACTTACCGAACCAATACAAATCCACCATACATCTAGAACCTGAACTTACACCCACTTGCACTGAATTTAAGAAAGACCCAAGGTAAACATAATTTAGGAAATCACTAACTATTGCTAACTTACCTCAAGCTGATGACACAATAGCATGCACTGTTGGTAGTGATGTTGGCATAATTTTATGGCACTTATTAGTTATGCCTTAGATGGCCTAAGAATTTTCCTGCCTGCAGCCTGGCTCAGAGCTACAGGGCAGGAGCTACAAGGAAAGGAGCTGAACCTAAAGACACTGGAGGACAGAAGGAACAGGAAAGACATGATAACAACATACAGGAACAGGCTCTTTGAGAGGCTGAAAACAGGTACTTGGGGGCAAAGCTTGAAGTTAAAGATACAGATGAGTCACAGGGATGTCAGCATTTCTTCAGTCTCAAGATGGTTGGGAAGTGGAATGACCTTGACAATGAAGTCATGGAGGCACACCATAAATAGTTTTAAGAATAGATACAGCAGGGCCCACAAGGACATAAGAGTGAATCTGGCAAGCAGCAAGTTGAGAGTCGAGACCAAGAGTACACTTTTTTGTTTTGCGAACATTTATAAAGACAGGTTGATAAATTAGACCCATATGCAACACTTGGGTATCTTTACTGTGGAAATGTTTCATCACACAGTGGCTTCATCAGTACAATACAAAGAAGGTGAAAATCAAAAGGAGTTTGAGGTAATCAGTCCCTCACCCTGGAGTTGAAGTAATCAGTCCATGATAGATAAATTAGACCCATATGCAACACTTGGGTATCTTTACTGTGGAAATGTTTCATCATACAGTGGCTTCATCAGTACAATACAAAGAAGGTGAAAATCAAAAGGAGTTCGAGGTAATCAGTCCCTCACCCTGGAGTTGAAGTAATCAGTCCATGAATATTTTCAAGATCAGGAGTTCAAGGTAATCAGTCTGGAGTCATTGTAATCACTGCATCAATCTTGTCAAGACTGACGGACTGATTACGTCGACTAATGGCTGAGGAACTGAGTACCTCAAGCTCCCTCTGATTTTCATTATTCTTCTTTGTACTGGACTAATGAAGCCACTGTGTGACAAAATGTTTCCATAATAAAGATACCCAAGTGTTGCACATGTCTAATTTATCAACTTCACTGTTCTCTGAACCATTTATCTACATAAAGGCAGGTAAATCTTAACCTCTAATCTTTACCTTCCATTTTTTTTCTTAAACAGATCAATTTTTTTTTTTCAACGAGTCGGCCGTCTCCCACCGAGGCAGGCTGACCCAAAAAGATAGAAAATCCCCAAAGAGAAAATACTTTCATCATCATCTGACACTTCACCTCACTCATACATAATCACTATTTTTGCACAGGCACTCAAATGCAGTGGACCCCCGGTATTCGATATTAATCCGTTCCTGAGAGCTTATTGAATACCGAAAATATCAAAAACTGAATCAATTTTCCTCACAAGAAATAATGGAAATCAAATTAATCCGTGCAAGACACCCAAAAGTATGAAAAAAAAAAAATTTTACTACATGAAATATCAAGTTTAATGCAATAGAATAATTACAATAACAATAAAATAATTGACACTTACCTTTAATGAAGATCTGGTGATGATTGATGGGATGGGAGGAGGGGAGAGGTGTTAGTGTTTAGAAGGGGAATCCCCTTCCATTAGGACTTGAGGTAGCAAGTCCTTTTTCTTTTGCAAAAACAGCTTCCTTGATTGCCGTTTTCCTGGTCACTATAGTAGAGATGGTTGATTGGGGTTTATTATACAACCTGACCAGCTCCGACACACGCACTCCACTTTCGTGCTTTGCAATCATCTCTTTCTTCATTTCATAAGTCATTAGCGACTATTTTCTCGAAGGGTTGGCACTAGAAGCTTTCTTGGGGCCCATGGTGACTTATTTTGCAGAAACAAGCACGAAACACAGTGATAATATGGATAATATTGAATGTAACGAATGTATCCTTAGATGCGCGCACACTGGCTGGCTTGTAAACACTGGCACACAAGGGGCAGTTCAGGCCACACGTGGACACGTCTCGTACGAATCGTATCGAATACCGGGTTTTCACTCGAATACCGAGGAAATTTTTTTGCGATATAATGCATCGAATACCGGATTTATCGAACACCGATGCCATCGAATACCGGGGGTCCACTGTACAACAGTTTAGAAATCCCTCCCAATTGTCAAATCTTAATTATCTAAAGTAAACTATCTAACTACCCTAAAGAAAGTGGGTTAAATTACATTCCTCAAAGTCAAGTGCACTATAGATGAATAAATGCCTAGAATAAGGGTTTAGTAACCACTTACTGTAAATGCATTAAAAAACTAGAAAGAAGGAAATTTTGAAGTATATTTTGTCATGCTTTTTCGGCAGTGTTGGTCAAACTTCAGTGACCCAGAAATAGGTCTATTAACAAATCCTCTCACTGCATCCTTGGCCTTAAAAATTAACTACATGCAAATTTTTTTTTTCTCAACAAACTGGCCATCTCCCACTGAAGCAGGGTGACCCAAAAAGAAAATACTTTCATCATCATTCAACACTTTCACCTCACTCACACATAATCACTGTTTTTGCAGAGGTGCTAAGAATACAACTGTTCAGAAGCATATACATATAAAGAATACACAATGTATCCCTCCAAACTACCAGTATCTGAAACCCCTCCTTTAAAGTGCAGGAATTGTACTTCCCATTACCAGGACTCAAGTCCGGCTATATAAAAATAACCGGTTTCCCTGAATTCCTTCACTAAATATTACCCTGCTCACACTCCAACAGCTTGTCATGTCCCAAATACGATTCGTCTCCATAGACTCCTATTTAACACGCTCATGCACACTTGCTGGAAGTCCAAGCCCCTCGCCCACAAAACCTTCTTTACCCCCTCCTTCAAACCTTCTCGAGGACAACCCCTACCCCGCCTTCCTTCCCCTATAGATTTATACGCTCTCCATGTCAATCTACTTTGATCCATTCTCTTTAAATGACCAAACCACCAACACAACCCCTTTGAATAATACTTGTATTAACTCCACACCTCGTAATTTCCACACTTCAAATTTTCTGCATAATCCTTACACCATACACTGCCCTTAGACAGGACATCTCAACTGCCTCCAACCATCTCCTCACTACAGTATTTACAACCCAAGCTTCACACCCATATAAGTGTGTTGGTACCACCATACTTTCATACATTCCCTTCTTTGCCTCCAAAGATAACGTTTTTTTTTGTCTCCAGATATGCCTCAATGCACCACTCACCTTTTTTCCTTCATCAATTCTATGATTAACCTCATCCTTCATAAATCCATCCACTGGCACGTTAACTCCCAAATATATGAAAACATTTACTTCTTCCATACTCCTCCTCTCCAATTTGATATCCACTTTTTCTTTATCTAAATCATTTGATACCCTCATCACCTTACTATTTTCTATGTTCACTTTCAACTTTCTACCTTTACACACGCTCCCAAACTGGTCCATTAACCTTTGCCATTTTTCTTTAGAATCTCCCATAAGCACAGTATCATCAGCAAAAAGTAATTGTGTCAATTCCCATTTTGTATTTGATTCCCCATAATTTAATCCCACCCCTCTCCCCAATACCCTAGCACTTACTTCTTTTACAACCCCATCTATAAATATCTTAAACAACCATGGTGACATTACACATCCCTGTCTAAGACCTTCTTTTACCGGGAAGTAGTCTCCCTTTCTTCTACACACCCTACCCTGAGTCTCACTATCCTCATAAAAACTCTTTACAGCATTTATTAACTTACTACCTACTCTATATACTTGCAACATCTGCCACATTGCTCCCCTATCCACCATCATATGCCTTTTCTAAATCCATGAATGCAATGAAAACTTCCCTACCTTTATCTAAATATTGTTCACATATATGCTTCAATGTAAACACTTGATCTACACACCCCCTACCCACTCTAAAACCTCCTTGCTCATCCGTAATCCTACATTCTGTCTTACCTCTAATTCTTTCAATAATAACCCTACCATACACCTTTCCTGGTAAACTGAGTAAACTAATTCCTCTATAATTTTTACAATCTTTTCTGTCCCCCTTTCCTTTATATATAGGAACTATACATGCTCTCTGCCAATACCTAGGTACCTTCCCCTTTCATACATTTATTAAACAAAAATACCAACCACTCTAACTATATCCCTCCCCCTGCTTTTAACATTTCTGTCATGATCCCGTCAGATCCAGCTGCTTTACCCCCTTTGATTGTACGTAATGCCTCAAGCACCTCCCCCACACTCGCATCCTGCTCTTCTTCACTCCTAAAAGATGGTATACCTCCGTGGCCAATGCGTGAAATTACCGCCTCCCTTTCTTCGTCGACATTAAAGTTCCTCAAAATATTCCCGCCATCTACTAGCTCCCCTATTTTTAACTGACAAATCCATTTGTTCCCTAGGCTTTCTTAAGTTGTTTAACTCACTCCAAAATTTTTTCTTATTATCCTTAAAAATTTTTGACAGTGCCTCTCCCACTATCATCTGCTCTCCTTTTGCACTCTCTCACCACTCTCTTCACCTTTCTTTTACTCTACATATACTCTGCTCTTCTTATAACACTTCTGCTTTGTAAAAACCTCTCATGAGCTACTTTTTTCTCTTTTATCAGCCCTTTACTTCATCATTGAACCATTCACTCCTCTTTCCTCCTGCACCTACCCTCGTATAACCACAAACTTCTGCCCTACATTCTAATACGGTGGAGCCCCAGTTATCGGCCGGTTCGGTTATCGGCCAACTTGGTTAACGGACAGTTTTTTGGCGCCAGGTTATCGGCCATTAATTCGGTTATAGGCCATTTGGGAGGTGTCCATCTGCCGGCTAGGGCCGCTTGCGAGTCGGTTTGGCTTTGTCTCTAGGCAAGTGAGTAAGCTTCTGCTCATTCATCCAAACATTTTGCTATAATCCATTGTATTTTTTGTGGTTATTGATTGAGCGCAACTGCAAAATAAGCAACAATGGGCCCAAAGAAACACGTTACATAGTACAGGTCCACCATCACAAATCCGGCAATCAGTTATTCGGTTCCTTCAGTTATTCGGCACTAATTTTGGCTAGCATAATTTCAAATTTCCAGGGTCGCCACACCAACCTGCTACTACTGTTTGGTGGCGCTACTTGCTGCAGAAGTCATTCCAATTTTTTTTTCTGCATTTGTCATAACCTGCTTGCGTTTAGCCCTAGCCATGGTTCCAATGAATAAAAGAAATGCTTCTCATAATGTAAAGCACCGACACAGTACATTATCCATTAAAGATAAGGTGGCTTTGAAGCCACTGTCGGTTGCCATGAGCTCAGTCTCATGATGCAGGAGAATATGCTTTATTATTATGCTAATATCAACACCACAGCTTATTTGCCTATCACAACTGATCTAATATGACATAATATACAAAATAAATAACATAAAACATGTTAAATACTCCAGAATAAATAATATTTGGCATAATACCGAGCAGTTCGACGGAGGTATGAAGAGGATATGGAATACAAATACCATTCTCCTATCCTTGTCTTGGGGCTTATATTAGAGAAAACAGAGTGTAGCACTCGGCTAACTGCACCATAAACCTGAAACAAAAAGTTATTTTCTCTATACAGATCATCACACATAGCAGCATATGTGTAGAGAACCTAGCATAACCCAAAAAAGTCAATGTGGCTTATTTCTAGTACATGGCTTGGGTTAGCCATACATGATTTTTGGTAAATATTCGATTCTCAGCCATGATAGAAACATTAGGCGTGTTTCTTTACACCTGTTGTCTATGTTTACCCATCACTAAGTGGGTACCTGGGTGTTAGTAGACTGGTGTGGGTGTTATCCTGGGACACTGACCTAATTTTCTTGAAATACTCTCCATAACAAGCAGCTTTCTATATAGTAGTATGCCATTGATGCCAGCTAGGCCTGTATACCTTGTACATGTACATGTAGTAAATAAAGATATTATTATTATTATTATATTTTCTCAGTTGTTTGTTGGGTTATCTTACTGAAACTTGGGCAATGTATGATGGAAAGATACTTCTTAATGTACACCAAAAATGAAAGGAATCAGACCATAAATAGCGGAGTTCACTTCTCAGCCATTAGCGGTACATTTTTGTAAGGTTTTTATGGTTATATTCTCATTTTTTCGGTCTCATTTGATAGACTGAAAGATATATTACAGAAATAGATATGATTTTGATTGCTTTCATGATGAAAAGTACCTTGAAATTGCACTCAAAGTAGCGAAAATGTTCTATTCTTTAGCGATGTTCAAGAGTAAACAAATGATGTCACCGTCCAATACCTCTCCGCATACCAGTCCAAATTCCAATACGGAGTCAAGAAAAGGCTTACATTATTTATACAATTATTACAATAATGCAGCAGTCTACATAACAGTAAATCTTTTATTTTTTGTGAATAAAAATTCCAAATGGTAAGCAAGAATAATATAAGAGGGGCCTGTAGCCATAACTAATGAATAGAGAAAATGTTACTTTAGCACCAGGAATGTCTGCATTGTTTATTCTGGACCCTATTTTGAAATTGGCATCTGTTGAAATTTGTGTGAAATCGGCCAAACTGCTAATTTCTGACCACTTTATTGGGGAGTTGAAAAAGTGAATGGACGGTTTCTTGTACTCGGTTGACAGACTAGAAGTAAATAAGTTTATTCAGGTATACACAAATACAGCTACATAGATTATCATACATAGCAGTGTATGACTTATTTCCAGTACTTGGCTTGGGCTTGCCATACATGATTTTTGGTAAATATTTTTTTTTTCTTGGTTGTTTGTTGGGCTATCTCATTGAAACTTAGGCAATGTATGATGGAAAGATGCTTCTTAAGGTACACCAAAAATAAAAAAGACCGACGATAAATAAGGGAGTTCACTTCTCAGCCTTTAGCCGCCTCTTTGCAGTATATTTTCGTATGGTTTTTACAGTTGTATTCTCCTTTTTTTAGACTCATTTGATAGAATGGAAGATATATTACAGAAATAGACATGATTTTGATTGCTTTCATGACGAAAAGTACCTTGAAATTGAGCTCAAAGTAGAGGAAATGTTCGATTTTTGCCGATGTTCAATGAACTTTGTGTAAGTCAAATTGGTTAATTTTATTAAGTGTATTCTAACCTAACCACTCTGTAATCCGGCAAACTCAGTAATTCAGCGCACTACAGGTCCCAACGATGCCGGATTTGTGATGGAGGACCTGTATATAAAAACATGCCAAGTTTATATGTGATGTATATTAATAATAATTACTTGTACATTAAATGTCTTATTTTACATTAATATAGACATTTTCATTAATCCATCTATTATATCTTCTTCAGAATTATGTAAGAAACACGTTACATAGCATATAAACATGCAATGTTTATTATATGTGATGTATATTTAATAATCACTCTTTGGCACATTAAATGGCTTATTTAATGTTAATATAGACATTTTCATTAATCCATCTATGATATTTTCTTCAAAATTATATAAGTAACATGTTACATATCAAGTAGCATATAAACATGCAATGTTTATATGTTATCAAGTGGAGAGTGGGATGGAGAGTGAACATTACGTTTTTTCTGATGCAGCGTTAGTGAAAACTGTGAATCTGGCGACTGGTGCAACAATCGCCCTTCATATGCATTTGTTTACAATTCTTGGCATGAATTATTCATTACTTCTCCCTTTGTTTATGATGGCATCTAAAGGTAGTTGTTAGAAACAATTAAACTCAGTGAACATGGTAATAATATGGCTGTGTAGTGTAATAATATGGCTGTGTATTGTAACATAGCTGTGTAGTGTAGCCCGAGGGGGTTACTTACGTGTACTGTACCTACATATACTGTTACCTACACTGACTTCCTACAAATAAATACTACTCATCTTCTGCCCTACATTAAGACTACAAATATTTTAACCCTTTCAGGGTCCACAGGCCCTCTCAGAGACTTGTTCTCAAGGTCCCCCAAATTTAAAAAAGAAAAAATAATTTTTTCTTATGAAAAGATAGAGAATCCTTTCCCAATCATAATGACACCAAAAGTATGAAATTTGATGGAAAACTTACGGAATTATGCTCTCGCGAAGTTAGCGGTCTCAACAATGTTTACGCATCAGCGATTTTGCCCACTTTGAGCCCTATTTTCGGCCAATTCCAATGTACTAGTCGACAAAAATCATAACTATTTCGCTAGAACTCCATTTTTTCTATCGAATGAGTACAAGAAACAATCAATTTACCAATTTCAACTATCCAATACAGTGGTCAGAGTTTAGCAATTTTGCCAAATTCACACAAATTTCAAGATGCCAATTTCCAAAGAGGGTCCAGAATAAACAAGAAAGACATTCCTGGCACTAAAATAACATTTCCTCTATTCATTAGTCATGTCCCCAGGCCCCTCTTACACTTCTTTTGCTTTCCACTTTGAATTTTTCTCACAAAAAATAAAGATTTACTGTTATGCAGACTACTGCATTAGTGTAGAAATGGTATAAATAATATTGGCGCACTTGTGAAAGAATATTAGACTCAGCAGTTGACGTGTATTGGATGCTCAGCATGATTTATTTAATTCTGAACTTTGGTAAAAATCGAACATTTCTGATACTTTGAGCTCAATTTCAAGGTACTTTTAATTGTAAAACAAGTCAAAATCATCTCAATTTCTGTAATATGTCTTCCATTCTATACAATGAGACCAGGAAAACTAGAATACAACAATAAATACCATACAAAAATATAGTGCAAAGTCACTGTTTTAATCCAAAAACATGGTCAGTTTTTTTTTTCTCATTATGTGCTGTGTGTTGCAGGATTTTTTTTATACTGTGCACACTGACCACATAGACCCATTCTTCATATGTAGGCATACCTGCTTTCTCTCACTAGATTTAAAGGCGCTAGAATTTATGCGTACTAGTACGCCATGGACACTGGTGCATAAGCCGTACTAGTACGGCCGAAACCCTGAAAGG
Source organism: Cherax quadricarinatus (assembly GCF_038502225.1). Taxonomy (NCBI): domain Eukaryota; kingdom Metazoa; phylum Arthropoda; class Malacostraca; order Decapoda; family Parastacidae; genus Cherax; species Cherax quadricarinatus. Next base: position 8,753,455 of record NC_091307.1, read on the forward strand.
GTTAAGGTTAGTAATGAATGTACAGTGGTCCCCCGGTATTCGATGGCATCGGTATCCGTTAAATCCGGTATTCGATACATTTTAACACAAAAATTTTGCCTCGCCACTCGTTAAAAAACCCGCCAAGCGCAATTTGTCCAAGACGTGTCCACGTGTGGCCTGAACTGCCCCGTGCGTGCCAGTGTTTACAAGCCAGCCAGTGTGCTCGCATCTAAGGATACTTTCGGTACATTCCATATTATCAGTGTTTTTAGTGCTTGTTTCTGCAAAATAAGTCACCATGGGCCCCAAGAAAGCTTCCAGTGCCAACCCTCTGGTAAAAAGGGTGAGAATTAGTATGGAAATTAAGAAAGATTTTGAACGGTTTGGGGCTAACCCTGAGAAGCCTATGCCAGTTGTGGAAACCATTGTGCCTACTTCAAAAATTAAGAAAATGTGTGCACAGTGAGTTGAACTGCAAACCTTTATGGATGAAAATCACCCTAACGCAGCTATTGCAAGCCGTGCTGGTGACTATTACAATGACAATGTTGTGGCCCATTTTAGACAAATCGTAAAGGAACGGGAGGTACAGAGCTCTATGGACAGATTTGTTGTGCGTCAGAGGTCCAGTGACTCTCAAGCTGGTCCTAGTGGCATTAAAAGAAGGGAAGTAACCCCGGAAAAGGACTTGCTACCTCAAGTCCTAATGGAAGGGGATTCCCCTTCTAAACAATAAGTTCGACACTCTCCTCTCCTCCCATCCCATCAATCATCACCAGATCTTCATTAAAGATAAGTGTCATGTATTCTATTGTTAGTAGAGTACTACAAACTGTGCATGTCTTCTTCAGTTTGTGTGCATTAAACTTAATATTTCATGTGGTAAAATTTTTTTTTTTTCATACTTTTGGGTGTCTTGCAAGGATTAATTTGATTTCCATTATTTCTTGTGGGGAAAATTAATTCGCCTTTCGATAATTTTGGCATATGATGAGCTCTCAGGAACGGATTAATATCGAATACAGGAGGTCCACTGTACTGTAGAAGTAAATGACAGATTAAAGGTGTGTGCAATGTGGACTAGGGTGCAAGCTTTTGTAGAGAAACACCACCCTAACCAAGCTGAAACAAGCCATATCTTCAACATGTTCAGTGGCAAAACCCTGTCCCACTTCAGGGAAATCTTAGAGATGCCAGAAACAGACCTTATTTTGTGAGACAGGGGTCCATTGACTCTCAAGCAGGTCCTAGTGGCATAAAAAGACAAAGAATGGAAGTAATCCCAGAGAAGGTTTTGCTATCTAGTCTTTATAGAGAGGGATTCCCCTTCCAAATACGAACTCCTCCCTCTTTCCTCTTCCCTATCTTCCAGAAGCAAGCATTAGCCTTCAATAAAGGTATGTAAAACTTACATAATTGTTAAAAAAATTTTTTTTTTTTTTTGAATACTTATGTCTGGAACAGATTAATTGTATGTCCATTAAATGGTTTTCAGCCATTTCGGTTATCGGACGACCCTCTGGAATGGATTACAGCCGATAACCGAGGGTCCACTGTACTGTATTTTTAATGTAGATGAATGGTTCACAGAACTAAGATCCCAAGAAGTTGCAGTGTCTGACAGGAATGTAGAATGTATTCTACTCAAGATTGATGGACTGACAACATCGACTCAAGGTTGAGGGACTGATTACCTCATTCTCCTCCTGTTCTTCAAGTTTCTCCTGTGTATGGGCTGATGAAGCCACGGTGTGGCGAAACGTTTCCTTAATAAAAATACCCAAGAGTTGCACATGTCTAATTTACCTGGATTTTTAAAACTATTCCAACCCTCTTCAACCCCCCCCCCCCTCACTACTCATATTTGCACTAGCCCACCTTTCTGCCAATAGTTGCTTATATCTCACCCGAACTTCCTCTTCCCTTAGTTTACACACTTTCAACTCTTTCTTACTTGTTGTTGCCATTTTCCTCTTGTCCCATCTACCTCTTACTCTAACTGTGGCTACAGCTAAATAATGATCTGATATATCAGTTGCCCCTCCATAAACATGTACATCCTGGAGCCTACCCATCAACCTTTTATCCACCAATACATAATCTAACAAACTACTTCATTATGTGCTATATCATACCTTGTATATTTATTTATCCTCTTTTTCATAAAATATTTATTACTTATTACCGAACCTTTTTCTACACATAGCTCAATTAAAGGCTCTCCATTTTCATTTACCCCTGGCACCCTAAATTTACCTACTACTCCCTCCACAACATTTTCACCCACTTTAGCATTGTAATAAAGTTGGTAGAATTACCGACAATATGTAAAGTAAAAGGACACTACTAGTTGCACTTGTGTCCTTTTACTTTACACTTTAGCATTGAAATCTCCAATCACAAGTACTCTCACACTTGGTTCAAAACTCTCCATGCATTCACTCAACATTTCCCAAAATCTCTCTCTCTCTCTCCTCTACACTTCTCTCTTCTCCAGGTGCATATACGCTTACTATAACCCACTTTTCACATCCAATCTTTATTTTACTCCACATAATCCTTGAATTAATACATTAATACTCCCTCCTTTCCTGCCATACCTTATCCTTCAACATTATTGCTCCTCCTCCTTTAGCTCTAACTCTATTTGAAACCCCTGACCTAATCCCATTTATTCCTCTCCACTGAAACTCTCTCACCCCTTTCAGCTTTGTTTCACTTAAAGCCAGGACATCCAGCTTCTTCTCAATCATAACATCCACAATCATCTCTTTCTTATCATTTGCACATCCAAGCACATTCAGACATCCCACTTTGACAATTTTCTTCTTATTCTTTTTAGTAATCATTACAGGAAAAGGGGTTACTAGCCCATTGTTCCCGGCATTTTAGTTGACTTTTACAACACTCATGGCTTACGGAGGAAAGATTCTTATTCCACTTCCCCAGTGATATAAAAGGGTAAGTAATAAAAAACAAAAACTATTAAGATAAAATCAAAGAAAACTCAGATGAGTGTGTATAAACGTGTACATGCATGTGTAGTGTGACCTAAGTGTAAGCAGAAGTAGCAAGACGTATCTGTAATCTTGCAAATTTACAAGACAGACAAAAGACACCAGTAATCCTACCATCATGTAAAACAATTACAGGCTTTCGTTTTACACTCATTTGCAAGGACGGTAGTACCTCCCTGGGTGGTTGCTGTCTACCAACCTACTACTATAAATATTAATATACAAATTATTAGACTTACCTGTTCCCTCAGCGAAGAAATGTTAGTGTCAAATTCTCTCTCTTTTACTGCCAATGTAGACTTTAATTCTGAAATTTTACCATCCATTTCCATAGTCTGAGTCTTGTAACTATTTAAACTTTGTTCGTGCATTTCTTCCATGGTGGTGATGATTTTTTTTTTTTCCTGAAGACATGAATTTAATTCACAAATAATTTTTTGGTTGATTTCTGCTTGCTCCTCTTTCTCTCTCTTAAGAACTTCCATTGCCAGTTTCACATTACTGAATTGTTCATTGAACAGAACTTCACTCTCTTCCTTACATTTTTTAATGCTCATTTTCTCTTGCTCTACTTTCTCTATTTGTTTACATTTATCAGCAAGAATTTCATCTAATTTACCCATTTTACTTTCATATGTTTTAGTATTCAAGTCATTCTGTTCCTCTAAACTTTTAATATTTTTTTCTTTTTCTGATAAAAGTTTATTTACATGTTCATTCTTTGAAAGGAGTTCTTGAGAGATGGCTGCCCTTTCTCTGGAAAATTCATCAACCAACTCACAATGCTGCCTCTGTAGAGAACCAAATGCCTCTTCTTTTTCTTCGATTATTTTTGTCAAGGTTATCTTTTCTTGACGAAGCATTTGTAATTTTTCTTCCAAATCATTCTGTGAGGAAATATAACTACTTTTGTTCACTTGCATCTCTTGGAGTAATGTGCATTTCTCTTGCTCATAAGCAGCTCTGGTGATTTCCAGCTCATGTTGTAGAGCACTACAGTCATTAGCCTTTATTTCCATCTCATTTTGAAGCTTATTCACAATTTCGTGTGATGATGTCACTGCTTCTTCCTTCACTATAAGAGCATCATTCAGAACAGAATTTTGCTGCTCAAGAGAATTTATAGTTAATTTATACTTCTCATTTAACTCCTTTTCCTTTGTTTGAATTTCATTAAGTAGTGTTATTCTTTCACTAGTAAAATTATTCTCAGCTTCTTGCATTTTTAACTGGAGAGAGAGATATGCACTTTCTTTTTGGTGAATCACATTGCTCATTTCTTTTTCTTTTTTAACAAAATCAGCTTGACAATCTTTCAATTGCTGTCTTATGATAACCTTTGTTTCTTCATGTATCTGGTGTTCACTACTCAAGATAATTCTCATCTCACTTAAATCTTCAACAATTTTATTAAACTCTTTATTTAAGTCACTGAACTCTTTTTCCTTGTTTGTCATTATTTCATTCAGTGAAGCTATTCTCTTAGCATGGTTGTTAAGTTCATTTTCCTTTTGCTGTTGTAATGATAAGAATGCTTCCTTCCTTGTCTCTATTTCCTTTTCAAATTTTGTTTTCAAATCAGCCATAGCATTATTGGTCTTCTCCATTTCTTGCTTAAGGAGAGAATATTCTTCTTTTCTGAGAAGAAGTTCTTCTTTAAGAGCTACTTTCTCAAAAGTCAATTGCTTTACTTGTGTTTCTACTTCATTCTGAAGCCTAAAATAATCAAGAGTTTTCATCTGAATTTCCTCTTCCAAACAGTGCTTTTCTGTATTCAAAGTTTTAATCTTATCTTCCATTTCTTTCTGTAGTTGACACAGAGTTTCTGACTTGATCTCAACCTGCATGTTTAAGTCAGCTTTCTCATTAGCCATTTTTGTTAGGTCTTGATCCATCTGCAATGTGACACATGTATAATTCTCCTTGAGACTTTGGATTTCATGCTCGAGTGAAATTTTCTCATTAGTTAACATTTCCTGTGTACTGAGTAGTTCCATTATGTTTTTATTCAACTCCTGAACCTGAAAACAAAAGAATATTTAGATTATGCTGAAGTACAAGGATCCATACATATTTATAACAAAGCACAAGTTCTGAAAAACTTGGAGGAAAATAATATATCGGACCACAACATCCATCAGCACATTCCCTCTTGGTAAAACTAAGATTCACACAATGTGAATATATAACTCCCTATTAAATTTTTTAGCAAATATAGTAAAAAATAGGTTTTCGTTTGCCCTGGTTTTTGCCGAATTCGGTTTTCAAGGACTTTTTTCATCACAATTTTGTCCCAATTTTCATTCATCACCTTGGTTTTCAATGATCCACCATACCGAACGTATCCGCCTGCCGTGCCCACACAAAGCATCCCACATGTTCTGAGTCGATCTGGCTTTGTTTCTTGTCAAGTGAGCATTACCCTGCGCGTTCACCCATTGTTTTTTGGGCTTGTTTATTGAGTGAGACTGCTAAATAAGCCACCATGGTGGCGAGAAACACAATAGAATTTAGAAAGAACTTGTAGCAAAGTATGGGGTTGGATGTGAGTGGCCAGGATGTGGAAGAGTTGGTGGACGACTACAGGGAAGAGCTAACCACTAAAGTGATGCAACACCTTCGACTGGAACAGCAACAGATTGCAGCTGAGGAAATTGCTTCAGAGGAGGAGGACACAAAGAGGGGAGAATGTGCCTTCTTCAGTGATTAAGGACATGTGTGCTAAGTGGCGTGAGTTGCAAAGTTTTGTGGAGATATCACCCTAACAAAGCTGTTGCAAGTTGTGTCTGCGACATGTTCAATGACAATGCCTTATCCCAGTTTAGGCAAATCTTAGAGAGACGTCAGAAACAGACCTCTCTAGACAGATTTTTTATGTGACAGGGGCCCAATGCCAGTAAAAGACAAAGAAGGGAAGCAACCCCAGATAGGGACTTGATACCTGAAGTCCTTATGGAGGGGGATTCCCCTTCCAACCAATAACCTCTCTTCCTCCCTCTCCCCTCCTCCCATCTTCCATATGCCAACAAGAGTCTTCAATAAAGGTAAAAGTCACATTAAATATTCATTTATTCATTTCATTAGTCCTTTATATTTATTTCTCATTGTTTTCTGTATGTAAAAAAAGTAGTTATTCTCTATAAAAACTTTTTTTTTTGTTTACACTTTTGGGTGTCTGGAATGGATTAATCGGATTTACATTATTTCTAAGGGGAAATGTTCCTTTGGTTTTCGTCGAATTCAGTTTTTGTCAGACTTTCTGGAACGAATTAATGACGAAACCCGAGGTTCCACTGTATTAAAAGAACAAAAATAATGGTTTTCGTGGAAGAAAATTGCCTCTCGAACCAATGGAAAAATGCAACTACTGCACTGCCACTAAATTTAAATTCAATGAACAATTAATTCTACAGGCCTCATCTGTAGTCATTGAATTCAAATTCAATCCCACAAAAATCATCCAAAATTACCTTGAACAAATACCATGAATAAGCACTAATTACCCATAACAAACACTGTGAATAAGCATTAATTACCTTAAATAAATACATACCGTGAATAAATATTAATTACCTTGAACAAACACTGAATAAGCATTAATTACATTGAGCAAATATTGTTCACATCCTAAACAATATGCATACAAAAAAAAAATAAGAAGGCAAATCTTCAAATTCTTAACAAATCAAACCTAAAGAATAATATGCAAAATCAGAGGCTTTCCCCACGTGAGATTCATAGACAAAAACTATTCACAAAGGTACTATCGTTTTGTCATATAATTGTGAAATAGAAGCAAGTTAAAATGTTTTCCAAAATGATAGGATTGTTGGAATTTTCTGTTTCAAGACTATGCAAGATGGCAGGTAAATCTTACAAATTTCTACGTGCTATCAATATACATTTATCTTTATTCTCCTGTGTGTGTTTTAATTGTTTAAAGTATGGTAATACTGCATTTCCTTTCCCATCTAAGAGATTTGGTCTCAGATCAGGCTGTGGAGATGATAATCCCAGAACCATTAAAATCCTCTATCAAGCAGAGAGCAGTTTATAATGCTCTACAAGCACTAGATTTATGCTACCATGCAACCAAGCGTGTCACACAAATCACAAGGCTTCTAGGAGCTATATCATATATGAAATGACCACTTTCTGTCACATCTCACTGGCTGGTGTAGCCAGATGTAAACGCTTTCAACTGAGTGTTCGCCAGAGATAGATTTCTCACTTAAAAGTTCCCATATTTCACAGATTTTTGCCCCTCCAGAATGGCAACAAGTTTCTGAATTGATTTCTAATGCTTAATTGAATGTTTGAACATAGCTTTGATATGCAAATAAAGTGTGTACAACATAAACGAGTACTACCCAAAATACTGTATTTCATCCAAGGTGCAACTTGTATTACATAAGTGTACATATTTGTTAATTTGTCATGTTGTGTTTTCTTGTCATTTCAGTTCAAACAGGCATCTTTTATAGATCAAGTGCCCAGTGGAGAAAGGACAATACCTTGGATGGGCCTTGTTTGGACAGTGAAAATGACCATGACTATGGATGACGGAGTAAATGATGATGAAAATAGTTGTCATATGAGGTATTACACAACATTACCTCATTGGCCAATTGATACAAGCAGGCTGGCATGCAAGTTATGCATAACAAAAGTAACAGATAAAAGTCAACTACTGCTCGTTCACTGTGCAAGGGAAATCTCTCTATGAATAATCAAAGGAACTGTTTCAATTATTTCCTTCCCAGACTGGAATAAGATGATATAATATGTAATTTTTTAAACAACAAAAAGGCACAATACTGTGACTGGAACAATACACAAATAACCCGCACATAGAAGAGAGGAGCTTACGACGATGTTTCGGTCCGACTTGGACCATTTACAAAGTCACACTCTGTAAATGGTCGAAGTCGGACCGAAATGTCATCGTAAGCTCCTCTCTTCTATGTGCGGGTTATTCGTGTGTGTGATCTTTTGTTTGTGATGTAAAAACTTTCTATTATTAAAGAAAAAATTTTTTTACAGTGAAAAGTATTTTTGTATAATTTTTATAAAATGTTCAAGCACTACAGAAACAAGTTTCAACTGTTTTATGTATATACTGTAACTGAATAATAAAATTTAAATATGCAGTATTTCAACAATAACTCATGATGGGCACCTCCACCCAGTAAATTTTAAATGACGAGCACTAGTCCCCTATGACAGTTAAAATTTAATAAAGGTAAGTACTGAAGTTATATCTGCCGTGTCTCGTGATTCAAATTCCGCCAACTTCTATTCATTCTATACCAAAACTTTCACACATTACCAAAATTTTGCCTCTGGTGAATGTTTATTTTCAAAAGACCTGAAAAAAATGATGACAATTATTAATAACAAGGCACAATACCATGACTGGAACAATACAAAAATAACTCACACATAGGAGACTGAAACTTACGATGATATTTCAGTACAACTTGGACCACTAACTAGTCATACTGTGTGACTAGTTTATGGTCTGAGTTGGACCAAAACATCCTTAAGCTTCAGTTTATGCGGGGGGTTATCTGCGTATTGGCAATTCTGTAAATCTTTCTTATAAACCAACCTTCAATTTATATTCTTCTCTTTGAGATGCAACTTGATTTTCAAAATCCTTGTTTATCTTAGATATGGTACTTGAGAACTCTTCTTGTAAAGAGGTCTTAGCATTAGATACTTCTTCAAGGGCTGCATGGGTAACTTTTAATTCAAGTTGAGAGGACTGAACTTGCTCTTCCAGAGTCTTCAACTTAGTAGAGCACTGAGACGATTGTTCCAAAACTTTATTAAATTCATCCTTCATGTTGGATATAGTTGTTTGTGTCATATGAGCCTCATCCTGCAATATGAGAAACAATACTAAACTGCAAATAAAAAAAAAAGTTCACTGGCATATTTAAGAAAAAATGTGTTACTCCTGGGTAGTGGCATAGCCAAGCTCTGAAGTTAGGGAAAGTAAGCACATAAAAATAAAAAGGCATCATGACACGTACTACTGAATAATTTTAAATTCATCTTACATTTTTATTTTAGTTTTAACATAACTTATTTAGTAATCAAAATCAAAACACAAAGAAGATATAGTTCTAAAGAAAGTACATAATTGTTATTTTGTATTTAAAATCAAAACATAATAAAAAAGCTTTATAGTAAGCCCATAAATCTCAAAACATAATAAAAATGTCCATTAATTAATTTTAATTTTATATGTAAAATAAAAAAACAAAGCAATGTGAAAAATGTATGAATCAACTACAAGTCTCTTCTGTCTAGGTTTCATTCTTGTAAAGTTATTCATTACTTTATTATAATGTACCTCAGTAGCCAACTCTCTTTCAATAGAGAGCAAACTCAAACTAGACAATGTATCCTCACCCATTGCAGAACAAAGGTAGGACTTTGTGTATTTGAGCCAACTAAAGGATAGTTCCATGACTGCACTAGTTACTGGTAATGTCAGAAAAACGTGGTACAATGTAGACAAGTCAGGAAATATGGAACACACGTCATTGGCAACAGTGAACTAAAGAGAAATTTTTTTGACAAGGCTCCACTTTTAAAAAATGTGCTCAGGGACAGCAGTCACTTCCCTTGCTCTCCCTCCAGCTATGCCATTACTCCTGGGTTCAATACAGTAATTATTTGGTTAGAGCTGTCCAATCTAGATTGCCTGTACTCTAACAGGCCCTTTATTTCTTTCACTGTCACAAACAGATCTGTTTGTGACTTGACAAAGCCCACTGCATGGGAGAAACGTAGTCAATAAAGAATCACATTATACTGCATTTGTGTCTATTTTTCCAAAGTGTCGGTATTTTATACCATTTATCTCCATTCTTATATGGGTGTACAGCATGAGCTTTATAGACACTTCAGCAAACAGGAAACTGAAGACTGTGGAGATGATATATTCAAGGGTGATGTGTAAATATTATGCAAAGAAATAGGAGAATGGAGATCAGAAGATGCCTGGGGTTACCAAAAGAATTCAGTCCTGAGAAGGGGTTGTTGAGGTGGTGTGGCATTCAGAAAGGATGGCTAAGATGGTATCTAAATTTGCAATGGAAGGACAGAGGGGTAGGGTTCATCTCAGGAAAGATTATAGGGAGGGAGTAGAGACAAGTGGTTTTAATGACTTAACCCCTTCAGGGTCCAAGGCCAAAATCTGAAGTGGTGCCCCAGTGTCCAAGAATTTTCCAAAAAAAAATTTATTTTTTCTTATGAAATGGTAGAGAATCTTTTTGTGAAGGTAATAAAACAAAAAGTACGAAATTTGATGGAAAATTGACGAAATTATGCTCTCACGAATTTTGATGTGTCAGCGATATTTACGAATCAGCGATTTTGCCGACTTTGACTCCCATTTTAGGCCAATTACATTATTCCAGTTGACCAAATTCTTATCTATTTCACTAGTATTACTTCTATTCTATCGTCTGAGCACAAGAAATTGCCAAGTCAACAGTATCAACTACAAAATAAAGTGATCGGAAGTTGGTAATTTGGCCAATTTAACACAAAGTTCAAAATATTCCAATTTCAAAATAAGGTCAAGAATAAACAATGTAGGTATTCCTGGCACTAAACTAACATTTCCTCTGTTCATTAGTTACGTTTCGAGGCTTTACAAATAAATTCCATTTTGATTTTTTATTCACATAATGAATGTTTATTCACACCAAAAAATAGAAGATTTAATGTTACGCAATATTGTAATAATTGTATAAATATCATCACAACATTTGTGAATGTATATTAGACCCACCAGCTGGCGTGTATTAGACGTGCGAGGTTGTTTGTTTACTCCTGAACATCGGCAAAAATTTAACATTTCCGCTACTTTGAGCTCAGTTTCAAGCCATTTTCAGTGCTAAAACCAATCAAAATCATCACTATTTCAGTAATATGTCTTCCATTCTATCAAATGAGACCAAGAAATCGCAAATGCAACTATAAAAAACATACGAAAAAACACTGCAAATTCGCTGTTTTAATCGAAAATCATGGTCTCAAGTTTTTTTTCTCTCATTATACACAGAGTGCTGCAGGATTTGTTTTATGTGGTGCACACATACCACATAGATGTATTCTCTCATATCTAGGCCCAAATGTGCCACTCACAGTTTATCAGAGTGAGCTGAGCTCATGACGTAGATCTACAGTTTGGACCCTGAACGTAAAGCCGTAAATCTACGGGATGGACCCTGAAAGGGTTAAGACACATTGCGGGAGTGTGAGCAAAGTAACATTCATGAAGAGTCAGGAAAACCAGTTAAATTTGAGTTCTGGAGGTGAGAAACAGTGCCTGCACTCTAAAGGAGGGGTGAGGATGTTGCAATCCAGTGGAACATCTGCACTGTGATATCAGCACACTTCTGGCAAGACAGTGGATGAAGTGGGCCACACTGCCTCAATGGGTGATGATTGGTGTGTTAAAACAGTCATGAAATGAAAGAAATATCTTGGCACCATGAGCAATAAGAACAAGAGGTCATACTTTGAAACTGAGAAAAGAAAAGCAGTGCCATTATTAAATAAATGTAAAATAATTTTATTTACTATCAATTGAATGTTTTTTTTTTTTTTTTTTTCAACAAGTTGGTCGTCTCCCACCGAGGCAGGGTGACCCAAAAAAGAAAGAAAATCCCCAAAAAGAAAATACTTTCAACATCACTCAACACTTTCACCACACTCACACATTATCACTGCTTTTGCAGAGGTGTTCAGAATACAACAGTTTAGAAGCATATACGTATAAAGATACACAACATATCCCTCCAAACTGCCAATTTAATTTAAATAACAAAAAAAAAAAAAAAAAAAAAAAAAAAAAAAGAATACCGTGACTGGAACGACACACAAATAACCCGCACATAGAAGAGAGGAGTTTACGACGATGTTTCGGTCCGACTTGGACCATTTACAAAGTCACACGAACGAAAAGGAGAGGGAGGGAGTATATATAGGCAGGATGTAGTGATAGTAGTGGAGGTAGAAGGTAGTATGGAGGAGGAGGAGGCAGTCAAATACTAAGAAAGAGGAGCACGGCAAGGGAGCTAGGCGCCCACAGAGGGTAACAGAAAGAACACAGAGGGGAGGGATAATAAAATAAATAAATGAAAGATGAGGTGAATCATAGAATTGATGAGGGAAAAAGGGTGAGTGGTGCACTTAGGAGTCTGTGGAGACAAAGAACTTTGTCCTTGGAGGCAAAGAGGGGAATGCATGAGAGTATAGTTTTACCAACGCTCTTATATGGGTGTGAAGCATGGGTGATGAATGTTGCAGTGAGGAGAAGGCTGGAGGCAGTGGAGATGTCATGTCTGAGAGCAATGTGTGGTGTGAATATAATGCAGAGAATTCGTAGTTTGGAAGTTAGGAGGAGGTGCGGGATTAACAAAACTGTTGTCCAGAGGGCTGAGGAAGGGTTGTTGAGGTGGTTCGGACATGTGGAGAGAATGGAGCGAAACAGAATAACTTCAAGAGTGTATCAGTCTGTAGTGGAAGGAAGGCGGGGTAGGGGTCGGCCTAGGAAAGGTTGGAGGGAGGGGGTAAAGGAGGTTTTGTGTGCGAGGGGCTTGGACTTCCAGCAAGCATGCGTGAGCGTGTTTGATAGGAGTGAATGGAGACAAATGGTTTTTAATACTTGACGTGCTGTTGGAGTGTGAGCAAAGTAACATTTATGAAGGGGTTCAGGGAAACCGGCAGGCCGGACTTGAGTCCTGGAGATGGGAAGTACAGTGCCCGCCCACTGAAGGAGGGGTGTTAATGTTGCAGTTTAAAAACTGTAGTGTAAAGCACCCTTCTGGCAAGACAGTGATGGAGTGAATGATGGTGAAAGTTTTTCTTTTTCGGGCCACCCTGCCTTGGTGGGAATCGGCCAGTGTGATAAAAAAAAAAAAATAATGAAGGAACAAATACCCAAGGTAGAAGAAAGACAATCCAAAGGAGAAAAACAAAAGAGTTAAGGGGAAGAGAGAGAAGAAAAGGAGGAATTAGGTTAGGTCACAGGTGTTCTGAAGTTCGGAGCATTTTACAATGTAGTGGGAAAGGAAAGCATCTACAGAGATGAAGCCAGGCCTAAGATTCATACAAGGAAAGTTGTGTATTAGGGAGGATTTGACCAGACACTGACTGTTGAAGTTGGAAGTAGGGAAGACAGTTTTAGCAGAAGACCAGTCGATAGGATGACTGTGATCTCTGATGTGACAGGAAAGAGAATTGTTAGTGTTGGCAAGCCTAACACTACTTTTGTGCTCCCTAAGTCTGTCAGAAAGAGAACGGCCAGTTTCTGCAAAGTACTGAAGAGGACTATACACAAATAAATAACAAAAAGGACAGGAGGAACAAGAAATAGAGTAGACAGGAGCATCTGTAGAGGGAGGAGAGGAAAGCTCCTCTCTTGTGTGTGGATTATTTGTGTATTCAATTAACCCTTTCAGGGTCCAAGGCCAAAATCTGAAGTCACGCACCAGTGTCCAAGAATTTTCAAAAAAAAAATTTGTTATTTTTTCTTATGAAATCGTAGAGAATCTTTTTGTGAAGGTAATAAAACAAAAAGTACGAAATTTGATGGAAAATTGACGAAATTATGCTCTCGCGAATTTTGATGTGTCAGCGATATTTATGAATCGGCGATTTTGCCGACTTTGACTCCCATTTTAGGCCAATTACATTATTCCAATCAACCAAATTCTTAGCTATTTCACTAGTATTACTTCTATTCTATCGATTGAGCACAAGAAATCGCCAAGTCAACTGTTTCAACTACAAATTAAAGTGATCGGAAATTGTTAATTTGGCCAATTTAACACAAAGTTCAAAATATTCCAATTTCAAAATAGGCTCCAGAATAAACAATGTAGGTATTCCTGGAACTAAACTAACATTTCCTCTGTTCATTAGTTACATTTTGAGGCTTTACAAATAAATTCCATTTTGATTTTTTATTCACGTAATGAATTTTTATTCACACCAAAAAATAGAAGATTTTCTGTTATGCAATACTGTAATAATTGTATAAATATCATCACCATATTTGTGAATGTATATTAGACCCACCAGCTAACGTGTATTAGATGTGTGAGGTCGTTTGTTTACTCTTGAATATCGGCAAAAATTTAACATTTCCGCTACTTTGAGCTCAGTTTCAAGCCATTTCCCGTGCTAAAACCAATCAAAATCATCTCTATTTCTGTAATATGTCTTCCATTCTATCAAATGAGACCAAGAAATCGCAAATACAACTATAAAAAACATACGAAAAAACACTGCAAAGTCGCTGTTTTAATCGAAAAATCATGATTTCAGTTTTTTCTCTCATTATACACAGTGTGCTGCAGGATCTGTTTTATGTGGTGCACACATACCACATAGATGTATTCTCTCATATCTAGGCCCAAATGTACCACTCACAGTTTATCAGAGTGAGCTGAGCTCATGGCGTAGATCTACGGTTTGGACACTCACCGTAAAGCCGTAGATCTACGGGACGGACCCTGAAAGGGTTAAATGTGGTGGAAAAATATATTAAATTAATTTTTTTCTATTACAGGTATACAAAAATTTGTTTCTAAGGTTTCTCATGCTTGATGAACATGAAATAAGGTATATAAAAATGAATTTACCATTAATACTTTAAAGAATAATTCTAAGTAAAAAAAAAAAACCCACACATTTTGACTACCTCCAATTTTTGTCGTTCTGCCTCCAACATTTCATTCTTCATCTTAACTTCTTGTAAAATTTGTAAAGTATTCTTATTCTCATCACATACTTGTGCATGAGAATCCTGGAGCTGAGTATATGTCTCCCGTACTTCTTCTAACTCAGAAATTATATTTTCATTTTCTGTGGTGATGGATTCCACCTGAAAATAATTTAAAAAACAAAATACCTTCTAATTCAACAATGACTGGTAAAATGATCATTAATTTATGAAACATCAGACACACAAATCTGCATCAGGTATCTGAAGTAAAGATTTCTTTACTCACTTAAGTATTTCTAATCCCAATGTTTTTAACACAATGACTAACTCACACCAAAGTAGGGTGACCCAAAAAAAAAAAAAAAAAGAAAATTCAAAGTGCTGAAGTTTGTTGTAATGGTTTGGGCATTTAGAGGAGGGATTGGATAGTGTATACATAAATTCTCAGGTGGAAAAAAGGAGGGGTACGGATCATCCCAGGAACGATTGAAGGAAGTTTTGATTATTAGGGCTTGAGCATCCAGCAGACTTGTGAGAACATGCTAGGCAGGAGTGGAGACAAGTTTATTTTAATGGATGTGTTACTGAAGTGTAAGCAAGGTAACATTTATGGAGAGATTCAGGGAATCCATGTTACCTTGTTCACGCTCTAACAGCACGTCTGTTAAAACCACTTGACACTGTCTCACTCGACCAGGCAACACCTCAAGTCAGCCAGATGCTCAAAACCACCTTCACTCCCTACTTCCAACTGTTCCTGAGATGATCCCTACCCCTTCATTTCTGATGGTTTTGTAAGGAAATAAAAAAAAAAATGATTAGCATTTATGTTCAAGCACATTTTACTAACTTTATACAATTTAGATTAATATTACCACGCAGTATTTTTTAAAGCATTTACTGTTGCATACGTAAATATTTTTTTACAAAATATTCAAGTGTGCAATATATTGTTGTTAGTTTTATTCTTAGTTTAAGTTTGCCCAAAGTACTCTGCATAATTATAAGCTTTATCATGAAAGGAATAAACAAACTGAAAACTATCTTTGTAATATTAATGTACCTTCTCAGGTTTTTCCCCCCAAACTGCAGTCTCCTGCCAAGGCAGGGTGACCCAAAGAAAACACATACATTTATTATTAGTATTATTTTTTTTTTTTTTTTTTTTTATTATCACACCGGCCGATTCCCACCAAGGCAGGGTGGCCCGAAAAAGAAAAACTTTCACCATCATTCACTCCATCACTGTCTTGCCAGAAGGGTGCTTTACACTACAGTTTTTAAACTGCAACATTAACACCCCTCCTTCAGAGTGCAGGCACTGTACTTCCCATCTCCAGGACTCAAGTCCGGCCTGCCGGTTTCCCTGAATCCCTTCATAAATGTTACTTTGCTCACACTCCAACAGCACGTCAAGTATTAAAAACCATTTGTCTCCATTCACTCCTATCAAACACGCTCACGCATGCCTGCTGGAAGTCCAAGCCCCTCGCACACAAAACCTCCTTTACCCCCTCCCTCCAACCCTTCCTAGGCCGACCCCTACCCCGCCTTCCTTCCACTACAGACTGATACACTCTTGAAGTCATTCTGTTTCGCTCCATTCTCTCTACATGTCCGAACCACCTCAACAACCCTTCCTCAGCCCTCTGGACAACAGTTTTGGTAATCCCGCACCTCCTCCTAACTTCCAAACTACGAATTCTCTGCATTATATTCACACCACACATTGCCCTCAGACATGACATCTCCACTGCCTCCAGCCTTCTCCTCGCTGCAACATTCATCACCCACGCTTCACACCCATATAAGAGCGTTGGTAAAACTATACTCTCATACATTCCCCTCTTTGCCTCCAAGGACAAAGTTCTTTGTCTCCACAGACTCCTAAGTGCACCACTCACTCTTTTTCCCTCATCAATTCTATGATTCACCTCATCTTTCATAGACCCATCCGCTGACACGTCCACTCCCAAATATCTGAATACATTCACCTCCTCCATACTCTCTCCCTCCAATCTGATATTCAATCTTTCATCACCTAATCTTTTTGTTATCCTCATAACCTTACTCTTTCCTGTATTCACCTTTAATTTTCTTCTTTTGCACACCCTACCAAATTCATCCACCAATCTCTGCAACTTCTCTTCAGAATCTCCCAAGAGCACAGTGTCATCAGCAAAGAGCAGCTGTGACAACTCCCACTTTGTGTGTGATTCTTTGTCTTTTAACTCCACGCCTCTTGCCAAGACCCTCGCATTTACTTCTCTTACAACCCCATCTATAAATATATTAAACAACCACGGTGACATCACACATCCTTGTCTAAGGCCTACCTTTACTGGGAAAAAATTTCCTTCTTTCCTACATACTCTAACTTGAGCCTCACTATCCTCGTAAAAACTCTTCACTGCTTTCAATAACCTACCTCCTACACCATACACTTGCAACATCTGCCACATTGCCCCCCTATCCACCCTGTCATATGCCTTTTCCAAATCCATAAATGCCACAAAGACCTCTTTAGCCTTATCTAAATACTGTTCACTTATATGTTTCACTGTAAACACCTGGTCCACACACCCCCTACCTTTCCTAAAGCCTCCTTGTTCATCTGCTATCCTATTCTCCGTCTTACTCTTAATTCTTTCAATTATAACTCTACCATACACTTTACCAGGTACACTCAACAGACTTATCCCCCTATAATTTTTGCACTCTCTTTTATCCCCTTTGCCTTTATACAAAGGAACTATGCATGCTCTCTGCCAATCCCTAGGTACCTTACCCTCTTCCATACATTTATTAAATAATTGCACCAACCACTCCAAAACTATATCCCCACCTGCTTTTAACATTTCTATCTTTATCCCATCAATCCCGGCTGCCTTACCCCCTTTCATTTTGCCTACTGCCTCACGAACTTCCCCCACACTCACAACTGGCTCTTCCTCACTCCTACAAGATGTTATTCCTCCTTGCCCTATACACGAAATCACAGCTTCCCTATCTTCATCAACATTTAACAATTCCTCAAAATATTCCTTCCATCTTCCCAATACCTCTAACTCTCCATTTAATAACTCTCCTCTCCTATTTTTAACTGACAAATCCATTTGTTCTCTAGGCTTTCTTAACTTGTTAATCTCACTCCAAAACTTTTTCTTATTTTCAACAAAATTTGTTGATAACATCTCACCCACTCTCTCATTTGCTCTCTTTTTACATCAGCCACTATTCATTACCTGTGCAAGCAACTGATCTCTACTGTATGTAGTTTCAGAAAGTTTCTCTTCAAGGGTTGAATGCTGTTCTCGCAGATATTTTAGTTGTTCTTGAGTTTCAAAAAGAATCTTATCCACAACTGCATCAGCCATATTTTCTCCACATTCATCTGAAAAAATATATAATTAAAATAACAAAACTTATGAATTTTTTTTCCTTGGTTTGTATATTTCTCTCTTATTAATCATGGACTATGATACACCTAAGACCATAAAAATATAACATTTCACCTTCCATACATTTCAGAATTATACACCCTCTTAGCCAACATACATTGCTGTGGTCTTTCCAAATGACCCAATTATCTCAACAACCCCCTTTCTGCTTTTCAAATTGCAGTTTTCATACCACTGCACTATCTCCTAATTTCTGCATTCCTTAATCTACATAATATTCACACCACACACTGATCTCCAATGTGATATCACTGCCTCTAGCTGCCGCCTCCTCACTACAAGTTTTTTTTTTTTTTTTTTAACACGTCAGCCGTTTCCTATTAAGGCAGGGCGACACAAAGAATGAAAAAACTTTCATCATTTAACACTTTCACCATCAGTCGTACATAATCAATATCTTTGCAGAGGCGCTCAAACTACCAATATCCCAAACCCCTCCTTCAAAGTGCAGGCATTGTACCTCCCCTTTCCAAGACTCAAGTCCGGCTAACTTGCTTCCCTGAATCCCTTCGCAAAATATTACCCAGCTCACAGTCCAACAACTCGTCAGGTCCCAAAAACCATTTGTTTCCATTCATTCCTAACACGCTCATGCATGCTTGCTGGACATCCAAGGCCCTCGCCCACAAAACCTCTTTTACCGACTCCCTCCAACTTTTTCGACGATGACCTTACCCCGCCTTCCTTCCCCTACAGATTTATACGCTCTCCAAGTCATTCTACTTTGTTCCATTCTCTCTAAATAACCGAACCACCACAATCCCTATTCAGCCCTCTGTCTAATACTTTTAGGAACTCCACACCTCCTCCTAATTTCCACACTACAAATTCTCTTATCAGAGGTTTTTACAAAACAAAAGTGTTATAAGAAGAGCAGAGTATATGGAGAGTAAAAGAAAGGTGAAGAGTGGTGAGA
This sequence comes from Cherax quadricarinatus, assembly GCF_038502225.1. Lineage (NCBI taxonomy): Eukaryota > Metazoa > Arthropoda > Malacostraca > Decapoda > Parastacidae > Cherax > Cherax quadricarinatus. The sequence continues at coordinate 8,772,586 of NC_091307.1, forward strand.
AAGTTAAAAAAAAAAATGAGCAGATGATAGAGTGGGAGAGGCACTGTCAAGAAATTTTAACGAAAATAAGAAAAAATTTTGGAGCGAGATAAACAAGGTAAAAAAGTCTAAGGAACGAATGGATTTGTCAGTTAAAAAACAGAGTAGGGGAGTTAGTAGATGGAGAACTGGAGGTATTGGGTAGATGGCGAGAATATTTTGAGGAACTTTTAAATGTCGATGAAGAAAGGGAGGCAGCAATTTCATGCAATGGCCAGGGAGGTATAACATCTTTTAGGAAGGAAGAAGAGCAGGATGTGAATGTAGGGAAGGTGCGTGAGGCATTACGTAGAATGAGAGGGGGTAAAGCAGCTTAAACTGACGGGGTTATGACAAACGTTAAAAGCAGGGGGATATAGTGTTGGAGCATTGGGTATTTTTGTTTAGTAAATGTATGAAAGAGGGGAGGGCACTTTGGGATTGGCAGAGAGCATGAATAGCTCCTTTATATAAAGGAAAGGGGGACAAAAGAGATTGTAAAAATTATAGGGGAAGAAGTTTCCGGAGTTTTAGGTAGTAGGTTGGTAGACAGCAACTGCCCAGGGAGGTACTACCATCCTGCCAAGTTAGTATAAAACAAAAGCCTGTAATTGTTTTACATGATGGTAGGATAGCTGGTGCCCATTTCTCTGTCTCAAACATGCAAGGTTTCAGGTACGTCTTGCTACTTCTACTTACACTTATGTCACACTACACATATGTACATGTACAAGAATATATATACACACACCCCTCTGGGTTTTCTTCTATTTTCTTACTCGTTCTTGTTCTTGTTTATTTCCTCTTACCTTCTTGGGGAAGTGGAACAGAATTCCTCCTCCGTAAGCCATGCATGTTGTAAGAGGCGACTAAAATGCCAGAATCAAGGGGCTAGTAACCCCTTCTCCTGTATAAATTATTAAATTTATGAAGAGAAACTTTCGTTTTTCTTTTTGGGCCACCCTGCCTTGGTGGGATACGGCCAGTTTGTTAAAAAAAAAAAAAAAAAAAAGTTTCCTGAGTATACCAGGTAAAGTGTATGGTAGAGTTATTATTGAAAGAATTAGAGGTAAAACAGAGAGTAGGACTGCACATGAGCATGGAGGCTTTAGAGTGAGTAAGGATGTGTAGATCAAGTGTTTACAATGAAGCATATATGTGAACAGTATTTTGATAAAGGTAGGGAAGTTTTAGTTGAATTTATGGATTTAGGAAATGTATATGAGAGAGTGGAGAGGAGAGCAATGTGGCAGATATTGCAAGTGCATGGAATAGTAGTAAGTTACTAAATGCTGTAAAGTTTTTATGACGATAGTGAGGCTCAGGTTATGGTGTGTAGGAGAAAGGGAAATTACTTCCTGGTAAAAGTAGGTCTTTGACAGGGATGTGTAATGTCACCATGGTTTAATATATTTATAGATAGGGTTGTAAAAGAAGTAAATGCTAGGGTGTTGGGGAGAGGGGTAGGATTAAATTATGGGGAATCAAATACAAAATAGGAGTTGACACAGTTACTTTTTGCTTATGATACCATGCTTTTGGGAGATTCTAAAGAAAAGTTACCAAGGTTAGTGGACAAGTTTGGGAGGGTGTGTAAAGGTAGAAAGTTGAAAGTGAACATAGATAAGAGTAAGGTGATGAAGGTATTAAACAATTAAGATAAAGAAAAATTGGAAAGTAGGAAAGAGGGAAATTATTTCCCAGTAAAAGTAGGCCTTAGACAAGGATGTGTGATGTCACCATGGTTGTTTAATATATTTATAGATGGGGTTGTAAGAGAAGTAAATGCGAGGGTCTTGGCAAGAGGCGTGGAGTTTAAAGATAAAGAATCACACATGAAGTGGGAGTTGTCACAGTTGCTCTTTGCTGATGACACTGTGCTCTTGGGAGATTCTGAAGAGAAGTTGCAGAGATTGGTGGATGAATTTGGTAGGGCATGCAAAAGAAGAAAATTAAAAGTGAATACAAGAAAGAGTAAGGTTATGAGGATAACAAAAAGATTAGGTGATGAAAGATTGGATATCAGATTGGACGGAGAGGGTATGGAGGAGGTGAATGTATTCAGATATTTAAGAATGGGTCTATGAAAGATGAGGTGAATCATAGAATTGATGAAGGGAAAAGGGTGAGTGGTGCACTTAGGAGTCTGTGGAGACAAAAGTTTGTCCTTGGAGGCAAAGAGGGGAATGTATGAGAGTATAGTTTTACCAACGCTCTTATATGGGTGTGAAGCATGGGTGATGAATGTTGCAGCGAGGAGAAGGCTGGAGGCAGTGGAGATGTCATGTCTGAAGGCAATGTGTGGTGTGAATATAATGCAGAGAATTCGTAGTTTGGAAGTTAGGAGGAGGTGCGGGATTACCAAAACTGTTGTCCAGAGGGCTGAGGAAGGGTTGTTGAGGTGGTTCGGACATGTAGAGAGAATGGAGCGAAACAGAATGACTTCAAGAGTGTATCGGTCTGTAGTGGAAGGAAGGCGGGGTAGGGGTCGGCCTAGGAAAGGTTGGAGGGAGGGGGTAAAGGAGGTTTTGTGTGCGAGGGGCTTGGACTTCCAGCAGGCATGCGCAAGCGTGTTTGATAGGAGTGAATGGAGACAAATGGTTTTTAATACTTGACGTGCTGTTGGAGTGTAAGCAAAGTAACATTTATGAAGGGGTTCAGGGAAACCGGCAGGCCGGACTTGAGTCCTGGAGATAGGAAGTACAGTGCCTGCACTCTGAAGGAGGGGTGTTAATGTTGCAGTTTAAAAACTGTAATGTAAAGCACCCTTCTGGCAAGACAGTGATGGAGTGAATGATGGTGAAAGTTTTTCTTTTTCGGGCCACTCTGCCTTGGTGGGAATCGGCCAGTGTGCTAATAAATAAAAAATAAAAATTGGATATCACATTGGAGAGGAGTATGGAAGAAGTGAATGTTTTCAGATATTTGGGAGTTGATGTGTCAGCGGATGGGTTTATGAAGGATGAGGTTAACCATAGAATTGATGAAGAAAAAAAGGTGAGTGGTGGATTGAGGTATCTCTGGAGACAAAAAACGTTATCCATGGAGGAAAAGAAGGGAATGTACAAAAGTGCAGTGGTACCAACACTCTTATATGGGTGTGAAGCTTGGGTTGTAAATGCTGCAGCGAGGAGGCAGTAGGGATGTCCTGTCTAAGGGCAATGTGGAGTGTAAATATTATGCAGGGAATTCAGAGTGTGGAAATTAGGAGGAGGTGTGGAGTTAATAAAAGTATTAGTCAGAGGGCTGAAGAGGGGTTGTTGAGATGGTTTGGTCATTTAGAGAGAACAGATCAAAGTAGAATGACTTGGAGAGCGGATGGGGTATGCGTTATCCTCGCAAAGGTTGGAGGGAGAGAGTAAAGGAGGCTTTGTCGGCAAGGGGCTTGGACTTCCAGCAAGCGAGCACAAGCATGTTAGATAAGAATTAATAGAGACGAATGGTTTTTGGGACCTGACAAGCTGTTGGAAAGTGAGCAGGGTAATAATCTGTGAAGGGATTCAGGGAAACCGGTTAGCCGGACTTGAATCCTGGAAATGGGAAGTACAATGCCTGCACTTTAAGTGAGAGGTTTAGGATATTGGCAGTATGGAGAAACTTCTAAACTGTCATATCTGAGCGCCTCTGCAAAGACAGTGATTATGTATGAGTGAGGTGAAAGTGTTGAATGATGGTGAAATTATTTTTCTTTTTGGGGATTTTTTCTTTCTTTTTGGGTCACCCTGTCTCGATGGGAGATGACAGATGGGTTAAAAAAAAAAAATTCTCAGCATAACTGAAACCTCGGTACTCAAACAGCTCTGTACTTGAACAATTCAGTATTCAAATGTTTAGTTCAGTAAACAAATCGCTCGGTAGTCGACAGTCCTCTGAGGTTTTTGCAGAGAATGAGAAATCACAATCAAAGACTCTAAGATGGGCTTTGTTCTTACAGCCCTTTAATTTCGAAGTCAAATATATAAAAGGCTCAGAGAATGTGGTTGCTGATGGTCTCTCTAGATGTTTTATGTAGATGCATGGTGCATGCTTTGCACATTATGTTTTTCTTGTGCTGGCCTTGTTGGTTCGCAGTGGTTAACTTGCTCGGCACTTGACCAAACAAACACGGCCTGTCAGAACTTCACTGTAAACTATTTCGTGTTCCTTTGCATTTTTTTGGCGTTTTTTATATTATCTATAAACATTAGTTACTATGGGGCCAAAGAGGGTTAGTGATAACAACCAACCAAAAAGAAAATTGGTTGGGAAAAATTCGTTCTATACTCGAACAGCCTTCTGGAACCAATTCAATTAGAATGCCAAAGTTCCACTGTATTTACACCACACATTACCCTTACATGCAACATTTCCACTACCTCCAGCCTCCTCCTTGCTGCAGCATTTACAACTCATGCTTCACTCCGATATAAGAGTGTTGGTACCACTACATCTGGGGCACCTCTGCGAAGAGAGCAATTATGTGCGAATGATGATGAGTGTTGAATGATGGTGAAAATGTTTGCTTCTTTTTTTTTTCCGACCACCCTGCCTCGGTGGGAGACGGCCGAAATATTTAAAAAAAAAAAAAAATACGTATAAATTTTAGTGCCTCGATATTCCTTTCTTCTAATCTAACATCAAATCTTTCAAAAGTACTGTGTTTTTACCTTTGAAGCCTGCACCTCTCCAAAAACTTGATAACTTACTACTTATACAACTCTACCTATAAAAACATGAATGCACTAGAATGACATCACACAATGTCTAAGGTTTGCCTCCCCTTGAAAATACTCTCCTACATACCCTAACCCGAGCCACTCTCTGCCGTTAAAAAAAACTCTTAACTACTTCAAACATCTGCAACACTTGACAGATATGTTTAAATGCTCAATGAAAATCTTGAAAGAGGTTCAGTAATAAAATTCTCATGGAACTGCATGTTATGTTTAATACTATTTCATGTCTTTATACTTCTTTATTTTTATTTCTTGAAAGATGTTCCCAAGTTAACCCTTTGACTGTTTCAGGTCCCTTTCTGAAACTGTCATTCTATGTTGCTCAATTTTTGAAAAAAAAAAATTATGATTTTTTCTTATGAAATGATAGAGAATTTTTTCCCGATGGTAATGACACCAAAAGTTCGAAATTTGGTCGAAAACTCATGGAATTATGCTCCCGCGAAGTTAGCGGTCTCGGCGACATATGTGTATCGGCGATTTCGCCGGCTTTGAGCCCTATTTTCAGCCAATTCCATTGTTCCAGTTGACCAAACTCATAGCTATTTCTTTAGAACTCATTTTATCTATCACTGAGTACAAGAAACCTCCCATTTACTAATTTGGACTACCCAATATGGTGGTCAGAAATTGGCAATTTGGCCAATTTCAAGCAAACTAAAAAAGATGCCAATTTCAAAATAGGGTCCAGAATAAACAAGGTAGACATTCGTGGCACTAAAATAACATATGCTCTGTTCATTAGTCACATCTCTAGGCCCCTCTTATATTATTATTGCTTTCTATTTCGATTTTTTATTTATACAAAAAAATACAAAATTTACTGTTATGCAGACTACTGCATTATTGTAAAAATCGTATAAATAATATCAGTGCACTAGTGAAAGAATATTAGACTCCCCAGTTGACGTGTATTGGACGTGTGGTGTGATTTATTTACTCCTGAACATTGGTAAAATTCGAACATTTCCGCTACTTTGAGCTCAGTTTCAAGGTCGTTTTCATCGTCAAAGTAATGAAAATTAACTCTATTTCTGTTATATGTTTTCCATTTTATCACCTAAGACCATGAAAATGTGAATACAACGATAAATACTATACGAAAATACACCTTAAAGTCGGCGTTTTATTCCAAAAAAACGATCAGATTTTTTTTTCTCATTACGCAATGTGTGCTGCAGGATTTTTTTTTTTCCGCATAACGATTACTTTTATCGCAAAATTTTTGCCCCGCATACCGATTAAAAACCCGCATACCGATTTTCGTCCGAGACGCGTCCAATGTGCCCTCAGCCAGCCTCACATGTGCCGCTCCGTCCCATTGTTTACCAGCCAGCCTCCGCGGTAACATCCAAGCATACACTCGGAATATTTCGTATTATTACAGTATTTTCGGTGCTGTTTCTGGAAAATAAGTGACCATGCACTATTGTGGGCACCAGAAAGACAATCAAGGAAGCTGTTCTTGCCAAAGGTTCAACTGTGTTTTCGAAACAAAGATCGCAATTGATGGAAGATGTTGAGAGACTCTTATTGGTGTGGATAAATGAAAAACAGATAGCAGGAGATAGCGTCTCTCAAGCGATCATATGTGAAAAGGCTAGGAAGTTGCATGACGATTTAATTAAAAAAATGCCTGCAACTAGTGATGATGTGAGTGAATTTAAGGCCAGCAAAGGTTGGTTTGAGAGATTTAAGAAGCGTAGTGGCATCCATAGTGTGATAAGGCATGGTGAGGCTGCCAGTTCGGACCACAAAGCGGCTGAAAAATATGTGCAGGAATTCAAGGAGTACATAGAAACTGAAGGACTGAAACCTGAACAAGTGTTTAATTGTGATGAAACAGGCCTGTTCTGGAAGAAAATGCCAAGCAGGACCTACATTACTCAGAGGAAAAGGCACTCCCAGGACATAAGCCTATGAAAGACAGGCTTACTTTGTTGATGTGTGCCAATGCTACTTGTGATTGCAAAGTGAAGCCTTTATTAGTGTATCACTCTGAAACTCCCAGAGCGTTCAGGCAAAAGAATGTCCTCAAGGATAATTTGTGTGTGCTGTGGAGGGCAAACAGTAAGGCATGGGTCACTAGGGAATTTTTCTATAACTGGTTACACCATGCATTTGCCCCCAATGTGAAAAATTACCTAACTGAAAAGAAATTAGAACTTAAGTGCCTCCTGGTGTTAGACAATGCATCCTACAGACGTGTTTATGGGGACATGAGCTTCATTAAGGTGAAGTTTTTGCCTCCTAATACCACTCCTCTCCTGCAGCCCATGGACCAGCAGGTTATTTCCAACTTCAAGAAACTGTACACAAAAGCTCTGTTTGAAAGGTGCTTTGTAATGACCTCAGAAACTCAACTGACTCTAAGAGAGTTTTGGAGAGATCACTTTAATATCCTCAATTGTGTAAACCTTATAGGTAAGGCTTGGGAGGAAGTGACAAAGAGGACCTTGAACTCTGCTTGGAAGAAACTGTGGCCAGAATGTGTAGACAAAAGGGATTTTGAAGGGTTTGAGGCTAACGAGAATCCTGTGCCAGTTGAGGAATCCATTGTGGCATTTCCTTGGGGTTGGAGGTTAGTGGGGAGGATGTGGAAGAGTTGGTGGAGGAGGACAATGAAGAACTAACCACTGATGAGCTGCTAGATCAACTTCAACAGCAAGAGGCCACACCTGAGGAAATTGCTTCGGAGGAGGGGAGAGAGAAATTGAAGAAGTTGCCTACTTCAAAGATTAAGGAAATCTGTGCAAAGTGGCTTGAAGTGCAAACCTTCATGTTTTAATTCTTATACCTGAAATTAAAATCTGAAAAAATCCCTGGTAAGCAAAATATAAAGGTGGCCTTACTTTTACAAAACTTAAATAAACTCAATATAAAATTTTAGATGCAAAGTGCAATCTTTAAGGAGCATCAGATTTCCAAGGAAATCTAATTATAGTGATGAGCAATTAACAGAAAAACTTCCTAATTGCTTTAAACTTATAACCAAGAGGCAAAGACTAATGCTGTTTTGAATTTGGAAAATTCTGAAGAATAATAAAAATAATTTACTACAAAATGGAGACAGGCATCCACACAACTCACTGAAGTGTTCAGCATCAATAATTAATGAACACATGTACACTGAATAAACATACGGGATTTTGTAGGTGAAGAGGATTCCTCGGCAAAATTCATGGGTGATGGTGCCTCAAATGATTCTTCAATTGTGTGGTTTTCTGGTTTACTTTCCAAAAGGTACTGCCGCAGCTCCTCAAGTTGAAGCTGAAGAAATAATATATTTGTAGAAGAAATTAAAATATATCACGACAATGTTTGCAAGCAAAGAAAGAGAATAAAACATTATGAGAATTTCTTTTCTAGTACTATAAGAACTCAAATTGTTAAAAAGGCTCCTGTTTCACACCAGAAAAATTAATACATCTGATACACAAAGAAAAAATTTGAGCTTCAGTTTAAAATCAATTGTTTTTTCCACAATTGTCAGCCAACCTTTACCAAACCAAAATGCACAAAAATGAAAAACAGTGGTCCCTGGAGTTACAATAATTTGGAGTGATGATCTACCCTCAAAGAGAAATTTTGTTTGGAGTTGCAATTCAAAATTGGAGATACAATATGGATACAATGGTATGACTGCTGTGGGTTGCATCCTGGGAAACAAGATTAACCCAAGTCGCCCAAAACACACTGCATAACCTGGGGCTTTTTATATACAGTAGTAAGTCAAAAATGCCAGTTAAGTCTATAATAGTTGTATCATGTACTTGTAGATATAAAGATCATAATTACTATTACATGCATACATTGCTAATACGTCACTTTCAATTACATTCATATTCATTATTTTGGGCAGTAATGAATGCATCAGCTGAATGGTGCCTTATTTTTTCTTTATTATTTTTAGTTTTGCATCTTTTTTTTTCTTTTTGTCTAGCATTATTGTTCACTTAATAAATGATAGTGTAAACAGGCTTTTCAGCTTTTACATGCACTGGCAGCAGTGGCTGGAGGGAGGGAGGGAGGGAGGGAAAGAGGGAAGGAGGAGGGTGGGAGGGAAGGAGGGAGGGAGGGGGGCAGTGGCGTGATTCACTTTACAGCAGTGGTCTGACTGAATTATATTATTATTACATTTTTTTTTTTTTCAACAAGTCGGCCGTCTCCCACCAAGGCAGGGTGACCCAAAAAAGAAAGAAAATCCCCAAAAAGAAAAATACTTTCATCATCATTCAACACTTTCACCACACTCGTACATTATCACTGTTTTTGCAGAGGTGCTCAGAATACAAAAGTTTAGAAGCATACACATATAAAGATACACAACATATCCCTCCAAACTGTCAATATCCCAAACCCCTCCTTTAAAGTGCAGGCACTGTACTTCCATTTCCAGGACTCAAGTCCGACTATATGAAAATAACCGGTTTCCCTGAATCCCTTCACTAAATATTACCCTGCTCACACTCCAACAGATCGTCAGGTCCCAAGTACCATTCGTCTCCATTCACTCCTATCCAACACGCTTACGCACACTTGCTGGAAGTCCAAGCCCCTTGCCCACAAAACCTCCTTTACCCCCTCTCTCCAACCCTTTCGAGGACGACCCCTACCCCGCCTTCCTTCCCTTATCGATTTATATGCTTTCCATGTCATTCTACTTTGATCCATTCTCTCTAAATGACCAAACCACCTCAACAACCCCTCTTCTGCCCTAATGACTATTATTATTATAATGTTGTTGATAATGCACACATTATCAACATTATTACTGTATTATTATTATAGTAGGCAGGCATGGGTGGCCCTCGGTAGACCAGCAAAGTGGTAGTTTGTCTCTTTGGTAGCATTTGAGCCAATATAAATATCAGTTTTTGTGTGGGTGGGCCTTAACTTACCAGTGACCCAGTAGCTTGCAGCTTAGAATGTCTGAGTGAATATGAGTAGAGTTCTGTGAGGGTGGCCTAGCAGCCACTCAGCATCAAGACTGAATGTGTCTATGGTAGCCCCTTAGCCAATAGCAGAGTTTGTACTACAGTTTATTTGTTTTCACACAAATTCTGGATTATTTACCCTTTAAAACTGCATGTGTCATAATAGCACTATCTTGAGTTAATACAGCATCATAGCCCCTAAAGTGCACAGTATATAGGCCATTTCTCTGGAGTTCAAGCAAGAAATTAGTGAACTGGTGCATGAGTATGGCATTCCAAAAACAATCTTCTCTACTATTATCAAGCAACAAGAAATAATAAAGAATATTAAAGTGGCTAACAAATCTAAGCTAGTTAAAAAAATGCAGAGAAATTATTATATACAGAAGAAATTTTGCAAATATGGATAAGAGAGAAGCAGAGGATGGGAGATAGTGCCTAAAAGTTGTATCTGACTGTGTATAAGGTACAGTAAAAGTTACACTTCCAGGATCTTGGAATGAATTACCATAAAACCATGTATTTTGGGGTTTAAGTTATGATAGTTTTTATTATGATAGTCTAGCAAGGATAAATACTGTAACTCAAGGGACCACTGTATTCATGAAATCAATTCATCTGATAAAACAAAATGCATTTAATATAAAACAATGGACATGGATAAGTTGATGAAGAGGGTGAAAAATCTGGGGTTGAAGGTGGGGCAGGAAGGGGGTCATCCCAGGAATGACTGAAGGGAGAAGGATACAAAGAGGCTTTGGGTTTTAGAGGCTTGAGCATCCAGCAGACTTGAGTGAGCATGTTAGAAAGGAGCAAATGGAGATAAGTGGTTTATAATGGAAGTGCTGCTGGACTGCAAGTAGTATAACTTTTATGAAGGGATTCAGGGTAACCAGTAAGCCAGACTTGAGTCCTAGGCAAAAAAAAAAAAATGCCTGCACTGTGAAGGAAAGGTGATGATGCTGCAATCCCAGGATAACCTGAGGGTCATGCCAGTACACTTCTGGAAAGATGGTGACTGAATAAATGTTGGTGAGTGTGTTTTCTTTTTTTTGAGTCACTCTTCCTTAGAAAGAGACAGCCATTAAGTCATTAAAAAAATATGTATTTTTTATTTTAAACAAGTCAGCCGTCTCCCACCGAGGCAGGGTGACCCAAAAAGAAAGAAAATCCCCAGAAAGAAAATACTTTCATCATCATTCAACACTTTCACCTCACTCACACAATCACTGTTTTTGCAGAGGTGACCAGAATACAACAGTTTACAAGCGTATACGTATAAAGACACAACATATCCCTCAAAACTGCCAATATCTCAAACCCCTAATTTAAAGTGCAGGCATTGTACTTCCCATTTCCATGACTCAAGTCCGGCTATATAAAAATAGCCGGTTTACCTGAACCACTTCACTAAACATTACCCTGCTCACATTCCAACAGCTCGTCACGTCCCAAATACCATTCGCCTCCATTCACTCCCATCTAACACACTCACGCACGCTTGCTGGAAGTCCAAGCCCCTCACCCACAAAACCTCCTTTACGCATTCCCTCCAACCTTTTCGAGGACGACCCCTACCCCGCCTTCCTTCCCCTACAGATTTATATGCTCTCCATGTCATTCTACTTTGATCCATTCTCCCTAAATGACCAAACCACCTCAACAACCCCTCTTAAGCCCTCTGACTAATACTTTTAGTAGCTCCACACTTTCTCCTAATTTCCACACCGAATTTTCTGCATAATATTTACACCACACATTGCCCTTAGACAGGACATCACTGCCTCCAACCACCTCCTCACTGCAGCATTTACAACCCAAGCTTCACAACCATATAAGAGTGTTGGTACTACTATACTTTCATACATTCCCTTCTTTGCCTCCATAGATAACGTTTGTCTCCTCAAACACACCACTCGCCATTTTATCTTCATTAATTCTATGATTAACCTCATCCTTCATAAATACATCCACCGACAAGTCAACTCCCAAATATCTGAAAACATTCACTTCTTCCATATTCCTCCTCCCCAATTTGATATCCAATTTTTCTTTATCTAAATCATTTGATACCCTTATCACCTTACTCTTTTCTATGCTCACTTTCAACTTTCTATCTTTACACACACTCCCAAACTCGTCCACTAACCTTTGCAATTTTTCTTTAGAAACTCCCATAAGTACAGTATCATCAGCAAAAAGTAACTGTCAATCCCCATTTTGTATTTGATTCCCCATAATTTAATCTCACCCCTCCCGAACCCCCTAGCATTTACTTCTTTTACAACCCCATCTATAAATATATTAAACAACAATGGTGACATTACACATCCCTGTCTAAGACCTACTTTTACTGGGAAGTGTCTCCCTCTCTTCTACACACCCTAACCTGAGCCTCACTATCCTCATAAAAACTCTTTACAGCATTTAGTAACTTACTACCTATTCCATATACAGTGGACCCCCGGTATTCAATATTAATCCATTCCTGAGAGCTCATCGAATACCGATAATATCGAAAACCGAATCAATTTTCCTCATAAGAAATAATGGAAATCAAATTAATCCGTGCAAGACACCCAAAAGTATGAAAAAAAAATTTTTTACTACATGAAATATTAAGTTTAATGCAATAGAATAATTACAATAACAATAAAATAATTGACACTTACCTTTAATGAAGATCTGGTGATGATTGATGGGATGGGAGGAGGGGAGAGGTGTTAGTGTTTAGAAGGGGAATCCCCTTCCATAAGGACTTGAGGTAGCAAGTCCTTTTCCGGGGTTACTTCCCTTCTTCTTTTAATGCCACTAGGACCAGCTTGAGAGTCGCTGGACTTCTGTCGCACAACATAACTGGCAGCCTCACCATGCCTAATCACACTATGTATGCCACTACAATTCTTAAATCTTTCAAACCAACCTTTGCTGGCCTTAAATTCACTCACATCACCACTAGTTGCAGGCAATTTCTTTACCAAATCGTCATGCAAATGCCTAGCCTTTTCACAAATGATCGCTTGAGAGATGCTATCTCCTGCTATCTGTTTTTCATTTATCCACACCAGTAACAATCTCTCAACATTTTCTAACACTTCCGGTCGCTGTTTCGTAATCACAGTTGCACCTTTTGCAAGAACAGCTTCCTAGATTGCCGTTTTCCTGGTCACTATAGTAGAGATGGTTGATTGGGGTTTATTATACAACCTGACCAGCTCCGACACACACACTCCACTTTCGTACTTTGCAATTATCTCTTTCTTCATTTCATAAGCCATTAGCGATTTTTTTCTCGAAGGGTTGGCACTAGAAGCTTTCTTGGGGCCCATGGCGACTTATTTTGCAGAAACAAGCACCAAGCAGTGATAATATGGATAATATAGAATGTACCGAATGTATCCTTAGATGCGCGCACACTGGCTGGCTTGTAAACACTAGCACACACGGAGCAGTTCAGGCCACACGTGGAGAGGTCTCGTACGAATCGTATAGAATACCGGGTTTTCAATCGAATACCGAGGAAAAAATTTTGCGTTAAAATGCATCGAAAACCGGATTTATCAAATACCGATGCCATCGAATACCGGGGGTCCACTGTACTTGCAACATATGCCACATTGCCCCCGTATCCACTATATCATATGCCTTTCCAAAATCCATAAATGCAATAAAAACTTCCCTACCTTTATCTAAATACTGTTCACATATACGCTTCAATGTAAACACTTGATCAACGCATCTCTACCCACTCTAAAACCTACTTGCTCATCCGCAATCCTACATTCTGTCTTGCCTCTAATTCTTTCAATAATAACCCTACCATACACTGTTCCTGGTATACTCAGTACTTATTTTTTTTTTTTTTTAACAAATCGGCCGATTCCCACCAAGGAAGGGTGGCCTGAATAAAAAAAAAAAAAAACTTTCACAACCATATAAGAGTGTTGGTACTACTACACTTTCATACATTCCCTTCTTTGCCTCCATAGACAACGTTTGTCTCCTCAAACACACCACTCGCCATTTTACCTACATTCTGTCTTGCCTCTAATTCTTTCAATAATATCTCTACCATACACTGTTCCTTGTATACTCAGTAAACTTTTTTTTTTTTTTTAACAAATATGCCGATTCCCACCAAGGTAGGGTGGCCTGAATAAAAAAAAAACAACTTTCATTACCATTCACTCCAACACTGCCTTGCCAGAGGGGTGCTTTACACTACAGTTATAAAACTGCAACATTAACACCCCTCCTTCAGAGTGTAGACACTGAACTTCCCATCTCCAGGACTCAAGTCAGGGCTGCCGGTTTCTCTGAATTCCTTTATGAATGTTAATTTGCTCACACTCCAACAACATGTCAAGCATTAAAAACCATTTGTCTCCATTCACTCCTATCAAATACGCTCATGCACGTTTGCTGGAAGTCCAAGCCCTTCGCACACAAAACCACCTTTACCCCCTCCCTCCAACCCTTCCTCGGCCGACCCCTACCCCGCCTTCCCTCCACGACAGATTTATACACTCTCGAAGTAATTCTGTTTTGTCCCATTCGGACAAAGTTCTTTGTCTCCACAGACTCCTAAGTGCACCACTCACCCCTTTTTCCCTCCTCAACTCTGTCATTCACCTCATCCTTGATAGACCCATCTGCTGACACGTCCACTCCTAAATATCTGAATACATTCACCTCCTCCATACTCTCTCCCTCCAATCTGATATCCAGTCTTTTGTCACCTAATCTTTTTATCCTCAAAACCTTATAATTTCCTATATTCACTATTAATTTTCTTCTTTTATATACCCTACCAAATTCATCTACCAACCTCTGCAACTTCTCAGAATCTCCCAAAAAGCACAGTGCCATCAGCAAAGAGCAACTGTGGCAACTTCTACTTTGTGTTTGATTCTTTATCTTTTAACTCCACCTCTCTTGCCAAGACCCTAGCATTCACTTCTCTTACAACCCCATCTATAAATATATTGAACAACCACAGTGACATCACACATCCTTGTCTAAGGCCTACTTTTATTGGGAAATAATTTCCCCCTCTCCTACATACTGTAAGCTGAGCCTCATTGTCCTCGTAAAAATTCTTCACTGCTTTCAGTAACCTACCTCCTCTACCATACACCTGCAACATCTGCCACATTGCCCCCCTATCCACCCTGTCAAATGCCTTTTCTAAATTCATTAATGCCACAAAAACATCTTTACCCTTATCTAAATACTGTTCACCTATATGTTTCACTGTAAACACCTGGTCCACACACCCCCTACCTTTCCTAAAGCCTCCTTGTACATCTGCTATTTTACTCTCTGTCTTACTCTCAATTTTTTCAACAATAACTCGACCATACACTTTACCAGGTATACTCAACAGACTTATTCCCCTTTAATTTTTGCTCTTTTATCCCTTTTGTCTTTATACAAAAGAATTATGCATGCTCTCTGCCAATCCCTAAGTACCTTACCCTCTTCCATACATTTATTAAATATTAGCACCAACCAGTCCAAAACTATATCCCCACCTGCTTTTTAACACTTCTATCTTTATCCCATCAATCCCAGCTGCCTTACCCCCTTTCATTCTACTTACTGCCTAATGAACCTCCCCCACACTCACAACTGGTTCTTCCTCACTCCTACAAGATGTTATTCCTCCTTGCCCTATACACGAAATCACAGCCTCCCTATCTTCAACAACATTTAACAGTTCCTCAAAATATTCCCTCCATCTTCCCGATACCTCTAACTCTTCATTTAATAACTCTCCTCTCCTAATTTTAACTATCAAATCCATTTGTTCCCTAGGCTTCCTCAACTTATTAATCTCACTCCAAAACTTTTTCTTATTTTCAACAAAATTTGTTGATAACATCTCACCTACTCTCTCATTTGCTCTCTTTTTACATTGCTTCACCACTCTCTTAACCTCTCTTTTTCTCTCCATATACTCTTCCCTCCTTGTATCACATCTACTTTATAAAAACCTCTCGTGCTAACTTTTTCTCACTTACTACTCATTTTACATCATTCCACCAATCGCTCTTCTTCTCTCCCGCACCCACTTTCCTGTAACCACAAACTTCTGCTGAACACTTTAACACTACATTCTTAAACCTACCCCATACATCTTCGAACCCATTGCCTATACTCTCAGTAGCCCATCTATCCTCCAATAGTTGCTTATATCTTACCCTAACTGCCTCCTCTTTCAGTTTATACACCTTCACCTCTCTCTTACTTGCTGCTTCTATTTTCCTAGTATCCCATCTACCTTTTACTCTCACTGTAGCTACAACTAGAAAGTGATCTGATATATCTGTGGCCTCTCTATAAACATGCACATCCTGAAGTCTACTCAACAGTCTTTTATCTACCAATACATAGTTCAACAAACTACTGCCATTACGTCCTACATCATATCTTGTATACTTATTCATTCTCTTTTTCTTAAAATACGTATTACTTATAACTAAACCCCTTTCTATACAACGTTCAATCAATGGGCTCCCATTATCATTTACACCTGGCACCACAAACTTACCTACAACACCCTCTCTAACTTATTCCTCTATAAATTTTACAATCTCTTTTGTGCCCCTTCCCTTTATATAAAGGGACTTACATGCTCTGTCAATCCCTAGGAACCTTCCCCTCTTTCACACATTTATTAAACAAAAATACCAACCACTCCAACACTATATCCCCCCATGCTTTTAACATTTCTGTCATGACCCCGTCAGTTCCAGTTGCTTTGCCCCCTTTCATTCTATGTAATGCCTCATGCACCTCCCCCCCCACTCACATCTTGCTCTTCTTCACTCTTAAACAAATGTAAACCTCCCTGGCCAGTGCATGAAATTACTGCCTCCCTTTCTTTGTCGACAATTAAAAGTTTCTCAAAATATTCACACCATCTACCCAATACCTCCATCTCCCCATCTACTAACTCCCCTAATCTGTTTTTAACTGACAAATCCATTCGTTCACTAGGCTTTCTTAACTTGTTTAACTCACTCCAAAATTTTTTCTTATTTTCACTAAAATTTCTCTATCATCTGCTCTCCTTTTGCACTCTCTTCACCTTTCTTTTACTCTCCATATACTCTACTCTTCTTATAACACTTCTGCTTTGTAAAAACCTCTCATAAGGTACCTTTTTCTCTTTATCGCACCCTTTACTTCATTACTCCACCAATCACTCCTCTTTCCTCCTGCCCCCACCCCTCCTATAACCACAAACTTCTGCCCCACATTCTAATACTGCATTTTTAAAACTATTTCAACTCTCTTCAACCCACCTACTACTCATACTTGCACCAGCCCACCTTTCTGCCAATGGCTGTTTATATCTCACCCAAACTTCCTCCTCCCTTAGTTTATACACTTTCACCTGTTTCTTACTTCTTGTTGCCATTTTCCTCTTTTCCCATCTACCTCTTACTCTAACTGTAGCTACAACTAAATAATGATCCGATATATCAGTTGCCCCTCTATAAACATGTACATCCTGGAGTCTACCCATCAACCTTTTATCCACCAATGCATAATCTAACTACTTTCATTATGTGCTATATTATACCTTGTATATTTATTTATCCTCTTTTTCATAAAATATTTATTACTTATTACCAAACCTCTTTCTACACACAGCTCAATTAAAGGCTCCCCATTTTCATTTACCCCTGGCACCCCAAATTTACCTACTACTCCCTCCACATTTTTGCCTACTTTAGCATTGAAATCCCCAACCACAAGTACTCTCACACTTGGTCCAAAACTCCCCACACATTCACTCAACATTTCCCAACATCTCTCTCTCTCTCCTCCAAACTTCTCTTCTCCAGGTGCATATATGCTTACTATAACCCACTTTTCACATCCAACCTTTATTTTACTCCACATAATCCTTGAATTAATACATTTATACTCCCTCTTTTCCTGCCAAAGCTTATCCTTCAACACTATTGCTACTCCCTCTTTAGTTCTAACTATATGAAACCCCTGACCTAATCCCATTTATTCATCTCCACTGAAACTCTCCCACCCCCTTCAGCTTGGTTTCACTTAAAGCCAGGACATCCAGCTTCTTCTCATTCATAACATCCACAATCATCTCTTTCTTATCATTCTCACAACATCCACACACATTCAGACATCCCACTTTGACAATTTTCTTCTTATTCTTTTTAGTAATTATTACACTGTTATTAGTTATTATTACACTGTTCCCAGCATTTTAGTTGACTTTTAAAACACGTATGACTTACAGAGGAAAGATTCTTATTCCACTTCCCCATGGATATAAAAGGAAAAGTAATAAGTACAAGAACTTTCTTTTCTTTCAACACACCGGCCGTATCCCACCGAGGCGGGTTGGCCCAAAAGGAAAAACGAAAGTTTCTCCTTTACATTTAGTAATATATACAGGAGAAGAGGTTACTAGCCCCTTGCTCCCGGCATTTTAGTTGCCTCTTACAACACGCATGGCTTACGGAGGAAGAATTCTGTTCCACTTCCCCATGGAGGTAAGAAGAAATAAAGAAGAACAAGAACTAGTAAAAAAATGGAAGAAAACCCAGAGGGGTGTGTATATACATATATGCTTGTACATGTATGCGTAGTGTGACCTAAGTTTAAGTAGAAGTAGTAAGACATACCTGTAATCTTGCATATTTATGAGACAGACAAAAGACACCAGCAATCCTACCATCATGTAAAACAATTACAGGCTTTCACTTTACACTCACTTGGCAGGACAGTAGTACCTCCCTGGGTGGTTGCTATATACCAACCTATTTATAAATAAATAAGTCAAATAAATATGAAATGGTCTAGACTGGAGTGAATCATCATTCAGTTTTCCTTACCTAAGTTCTTTTTATATTGTACCAGCTACATTACAATTTCTAGATTTTGCAATGTAATAACATTGCAATATCTAGATATTTTGTTGTAACTGTACCGTGAAATAGATTTATTTCGGAAACATTAAAGCCGGACATGCAATATTTTTATTACCAGACCATTATACACATACAAAACATGTATTTCTGTAGCTTCATGATGCTTAAATCAACAGAACGATGACAGTGCCGTTGCACAAAGTCTGTTGCATGTTGGAGATAGTGGGACGAGGAAAAAATGTAGAGCTCACCAACTTTATACAGTGGAACCCCGGATTTCCGCTGTAATCCGTTCCAGGTCGGCCTAAATCCGAAAAGGCTGATATGCTGTGTATCTTTATACGTATATGCTTCTAAACTGTTGTATTCTAAGCACCTTTGCAAAAACAGTGATAATGTGTGAGTGTGGTGAAAGTGTTGAATGATGATGAAAGTATTTTCTTTTTGGGGATTTTCTTTCTTTTTTGGGTCACCCTGCCTCGGTGGGAGACGGCCGACTTGTTGAAAAAAAAAAAAATTAATCCATTCCACTCACAAATATTAACAAAAAAATACATTTTTTAAAGATTGACTATAGCTTTACATACACAAACAATGAGAAATAAATATAAAGCACAAATTTTAATAACTGAACATTACATACCTTTACTGAAGACTTGTTGGCATATTGAAGAAGGCAAGGAGGGAAGAGAGGAAAGCTTGTTTCGAAGGGGGATCCCCCTCCATAAGGACTTCAGGTATCAAGTCCCTCTCTCTTTGGTTACTTCCCTTTTTTGTTTTTTACTGGCACTAGGGCCAGCTTGAGTCACTGTACCCCTGTCGCACAAAAAATGTCCAGAGGTCTGCTTCTGGCATCTCTTTAAGATGTGCTTGAAGTGGGACAAGGTTTTGTTACTGAACTTGTTGCAGATATGGCTTGTTTGAGCTTGGTCAGTGATATTTCTCCACAAAACTTTGCACTCCCTCCACTTTGCACAAATGTCCTTAATCACTGAGGGCTGCATATCTCCCCTCTCTCTTCCTTGTCCTGTGAAGCAATTTCCTCAGCTGTGGGAGACAGCCGACTTGTTGAAAAAAAAAAAAAAAATTCACACTCTGGCCAAACACTTCATGGACCCCGTCAATGAAAATTTGCCTTGTGACCCATGCCTTATTATTAGCTTTCCACAACACACAATTTACTCTTGATGACATTGTTTTTCTTGAACACTCTGGGATTTTCAGAGTGATACACCAGTAAAGACTTCGCTTTGAAATCCCTAGTAGCGCTACAACAGAACAAAATAGCAAGCCTATCCTTCATAGGCTTGTGTCCTGGCAGTGCCTTTTCCTCCTGCATGATGTAGGTCCTCTTTGGCATTTTCTTCCAAAAAAGGCCTGTTTCGTCACAATTGAACACTTGTTGGGGGAGGAATCCTTTAGCCTCTATGTAATCCTTGAATTCATACATGAATTCTTCAGCCGCATGTTTGTCTGAACTTACAGCCTCACCATGCCTTACAACGCTGTGTATGTGACTACGCTTCTTGAATCTGCTGAACCAGCCTCTGCAGGCCTTAAATTTACTAACAGCAGCACTCGTTCCAGGCATATTCTTTACGAGATCCGCATGCAACTGCCTTGCCTTTACACACATCATCGACTCCACAACACTATCTCCCGCTAATTATTTATCGTCGATCCACACTATCAATAACTTCTCCGCATCTTCGACTATTGATGATCTTTGTTTCGTTAGCATATTTACCCCTTTTTGGTAGACAGCAACCGCCCAGGGAGGTACTACCGTCCTGCCAAGTGATTGTAAAACGAAAGCCTGTAATTGTTTTACATGATGGTAGGATTGCTGGTGTCTTTTTCTGTCTCATAAACATGCAAGATTTCAGGTGCATCTTGCTACTTCTACTTACACTTAGGTCACACTACACATACATGTACAAGCATATATATACACACCCCTCTGGGTTTTCTATTTTCTTTCTAGTTCTTGTTCTTGTTTATTTCCTCTCATCTCCATGGGGAAGTGGAACAGAATTCTTCTTCCATAAGCCAAGCATGTTGTAAGAAGCGACTAAAATGCCGGGAGCAAGGGGCTAGTAACCCCTTCTCCTGTATAAATTACTAAATTTGAAAAGAGAAACTTTTGTCTTTCTTTTTGGGCCACCCTGCCTCGGTGGGATACGGCTGGTTTGTTGAAAGAAAGAAGAAAGAAGATTTACCCTTTTTGCAACATTAGCTTCCTTGATTTCTACTTTCTCTGCCAGGATGGAAGTGACTGTTGATTTGGATTTCCCATACATCCTGGACAGCTCCAGGACATGTACACCACTTATGTACAGTGGACCCCCGCATAACGGACGCCTTGCATAACGGACAATCCGCATAGCGGACGCTTTGATCGCTAAAATTTTGCCCCGCATACCGCCCAAAAACCCGCTCAGCGGCCTTCGTCCGAGACGCGTCCAATGTGCGGCCTGAGCCACGCTCACATGTTCCGCCGGTGGCATTGTTTACCAGCCAGCCTCCGCGGTAACATCCAAGCATACAATCGGAACATTTCGTATTATTACAGTGTTTTTGGTGATTTTTTTCTGGAAAATAAGTGACCATGGGCCCCAAGATAGCTTCTAGTGCCAACCCTACAGCAATAAGGGTGAGAATTACTTTGGAGATGAAGAAAAAGATCATTGATAAGTATGAAAGTGGAGTGCGTGTCTCCGAACTGGCCAGGTTGTATAATAAACCCCAATCAACCATCGCTACTATTGGTGGTACAGCTGCTGCTGCTGCTGTACCACCGTCAGCTGCTGCTGCTGCTGTAGTACCGTCTGCTGCTGCTGTAGCATCGTCTGCTGCTGCTGTAACATCGTCAGTTGCTGCTGTAGCATCGTCTGCTGCTGCTGCTGTAGCATCGTCTGCTGCTGCTGCTGCAGCATCGTCTGCTGCTGCTGCTGCTGCTGCTGCTGCTGTAACATCGTCAGTTGCTGCTGTAGCATCGTCTGCTGCTGCTGCTGTAGCATCGTCTGCTGCTGCTGCAGCATCGTCTGCTGCTGCTGTAACATCGTCAGTTGCTGCTGTAGCATCGTCTGCTGCTGCTGCTGTAGCATCGTCTGCTGCTGCTGCTGTAGCATCGTCTGCTGCTGCTGCTGTAGCATCGTCTGCTGCTGCTGCTGCTGTAGCATCGTCTGCTGCTGCTGCTGCTGTACCACCGTTGTTGGTGTGGCTTATTGAGAATACCAAGAAACAATTAACCCCAGAGGATTTGCCACCCAGGATAACCCAAAAAAGTCAGTGTCATCGAAGACTGTCTAACTTATTTCCATTGGGGTCCTTAATCTTGTCTCCCAGGATGCAACCCACATCAGTCGACTAACACCCAGGTGAACAGGGAAAATGCCTGGAACTAGTGCTCATATTGGTGAATTTAGAGCCAGCAAAGGTTGGTTTGAGAGATTTAAGAATCGTAGTGACATACAGTGTGATAAGGCCTGTTCTGGAAGAAAATACCAAACAGGACCTACAGTACTCAGGAGGAAAAGGCACTCCCAGGACACAGTGTCTCATCAGTCATTGCTGCATCTTCAATAAAGGTAAGTGTCATTTATTCTTCATTTAGTAGAGTAGTACATGCACAATATATATTGTGCATGTACTACTCTACTTTTGTGCATGTATCCTTCTCTTTGTGTGTAGGAAAATGTCTATTTCATGTGGTAAAATTTTTGTTTTCATACTTTTGGGTGTCTTGCACGGATTAATTTTATTTCCATTATTTCTTATGGGGAAAATTCATTCGCATACCAAACATTTCGCATAACAACCAGCCCTCTTGCACGGATTAAGGTCGCTATGCGGGGGTCCACTGTACTTTGCTACAACTTCTTTCTTGAATTCAATAGTGTTTCTCACTTTCTTTACCAAAGGGAACTTTCTTTGGGCCCATGGTGGCTTATTTCGCAGTCGCACTCAATAAACAACCACAAAAAACAATGGATTATAACGAAATGTTTGGATGAATGCGCGGATTGTTGCTCACTCACCCAGACACACAGCCAGACTGACTCACGAACACAGGGGAATGGTGAGCAGACATGTCAAATACGGCCAAGTTCCGAGTTGCTGGCTGAAATGCAGGACAGAATTTCAGCCGAAAAAGCAGCCGAAATCCGATTCAGCTGATATCCGGGTTTCCACTGTATATGGCTTTGGGTTTGGGATATTGGCAGTTTGGAGGGATATGTTGTATATCTTTATACGTATATGCTTCTAAACTGTTGTATTCTGAGCACCTCTGCAAAAACAGTGATAATGTGTGAGTGTGGTGAAAGTGTTGAATGATGATGAAAGTATTTTCTTTTTGGGGATTTTCTTTCTTTTTTTTTGGGTCACCCTGCCTCGGTGGGAGACGGCCGACTTGTTGAAAAAAAAAAAAAATATACAGAAAGCTAAGGGTTTGCGAACATCAAACTGGTTCTACTAAATCGTGAGTAATGAGATTTTATAACCAATAAAACATGAACATCAGGGGGGTATATTATACAGTAAACCCTCAATATAACAAACTTAAAATTATGGGTAAAATCCACTGATTAAACTGTAATTTTAACTCCTTTAATTTCAATGTTTACTAAGGTATATCTGTAAACTGTGTGTACAGTACTACATGAGATATACATGAGAGTATGTTAGTGCATTTTCTTTTTGTTTTTTTCAATTTTTTAACATTATTCTGATTTAACAGACATACAATCCCTCTCTATTAGTCTGTTATATCAAGGGTTAACTGTACTATACTGTATAAAACTTTCAAACAAACTGAACTATCTTCTTTCACTGTTACATTAAAAACCCATGTGCTAATCACATTAAATTTTTTTTTTTTTTTAATTGGACAAACCTTCATTTCTTTCACACTACAGGCTTGTGATTCTATGATATTTTCATTTTCTAATTTGGCACGGTAGAGTGTTGACATTTCTTCCTGCAGCCTGTCCCGCTCGGCTGAGACGAGCATCAAACGCTTGCTCAATGATTCATTCTGGAAAAAAGAATGCATATAGTAAAATTATAAAAAAGTACAAGATAAAATCACAGTCAATCCAAGTGTAAATGTCAGGCAGCTTTATTATCTCTAAGTTACAAGGTGTGATCTGAAAACTATACTATATTTGTGGGCGAGGGGCTTGGATTTCCAGCAGGCGTGCGTGAGCGTGTTTGATAGGAGTGAATGGAGACGAATGGTATTTGGGACCTGATGATCTGTTGGAGTGTGAGCAGGGTAATATTTAGTGAAGGGATTCAGGGAAACCGGTTATTTTTATATAGCCGGACTTGAGTCCTGGAAATGGGAAGTACAATGCCTGCACTCTAAAGGAGGGGTTTGGGATATTGGCAGTTTGGAGGGATATTTTGTGTATCTTTATATGTATATGCTTCTAAACTGTTGTGTTCTGAGCACCTCTGCAAAAACAGTGATTATGCATGAGTGAGGTGAAAGAGTTGAATGATGAAAGTATTTTCTTTTTGGGGATTTTCTTTCTTTTTGGGTCACCCTGCCTCGGTGGGAGACGGCCGACTTGTTAAAAAAAAATCTACATTTAGCTTTGATATTCAAGAATTACTTATTAGATACTAGTATTTAGGAACCTATGCAGGAGGCAAGGGGCTAGTAACCCCTTCTCTTGTATAAATTACTAAATTTAAAAAGAGAAACTTTCGTTTTTCTTTTTGGGCCACCCTGCCTTGGTGGGATATGGCCGGTTTGTTGAGAGAAAAAAAAATTAGGAATCTTGCAGCATTTCAACTACACAAGTTTGAGTTTGCTGGTTGGGCACCAGCTCCTGGATCCAGTTCTTTTCACTAGCTGATGCTATTAAAGAACAAAAAGCCACAATACTGTAAATGGAACAATACACGAATAACCTGCACATAGATTACAACGACATTTCAATCCCACTCGGACCATTTACAAAGTCGTTCTAACACAAAAAGAGTGAAGAAGCCAGTATATGTAGATGAGTTGGACAAGGACAGGAACAAGAGAGGGAGAAGACGATGTAGTGGTAGTAAGTAGTAGAAGCAATAGTGGTAGTATAAAGTAGGAAGGGTAGTTTAGTGGCACAAGAAAGGGGAGTGAAGGGAGGAAATAGTAAAGGAGAGATCCACTCTCTGACAGAAAAAAAAAAAAAAAACTCAGAATACTTGTGACTTAACCTGATCCTTTCTTCTCTTTTCCCTACTGTTCTCCTTTCCTATTTTCTCCCTTTCTTTGTTTTCCTTTCTTCTGCCTAAGTGTGTTCTGCAAGTCAGTTCCCCCCATCCCCTGCATTTTTGGTCCTACCTCTTGTGGGCCCTTAGCTCTCCTGCAGTGGTCCCTTTTTTGTCCTTAGACTGACCCAACTTCTACGTCTCCTCCTCCATTCCTACTACTTTTTCTATTCCCTCCCCTCACCCCTGACTTCCCTTTCTCTCTTGTGCTACCAAACAACTCTTCCTACTTTATACTACCACTATTTCTTCTATTACCACTTCTGCTACCTACCTTACCACTGCTTCCTCTTCTACATCTCTTGTTCTCATCCCTGTCCCACTCACCTATGTATACTGGCTTCCTCACTCTTTTCTGTTAGTGGTCCAAGTTGGACCAAAACATCAGGAGCTTCTATCTCCTATGTGCAGGTTATTTGCGTAACTTATGTCAATAATCTGTCATATCTACTTCTGAACTCTTAAGGAGTTTGCTGTCATTGTATAATTGCTCATCTCATTCCACTTTCTTTACCACTAGAGCAAAGAAATGCTTATTGATATCCCTGATGCCTATTTGTGTGTAATTTCCAACCATGCTCCCCTTCACTTGCTGCAACATTCCTGATAGAGCCAATAAGGCGTATTCTAACCAAACATCTCTGATACGCAGTATAAGGGCTATCTGAACTAAATATAGACAGTATCTCTAATAATACACCACCTCCAATAAGACTAAGTGTCAAACATCTTATCTCTTGTGCTACATATACTGCAATTTGTGTGTTGTTTGGAAGAATATTGTAAATAGACAAATCAACAATTACCTTCATGGTAAGCTCATCATTTGTCTCCTTAACTTGATTTAGAACCTTCTCCAATGAGGCATTCTCTTTCCTTAACTGGTTAGATTCTCTTCCCACCCTGTGCATCTGGAATAGTAATGCAACTTATATATATAACCCATCAGCAAGGCTTTATCAATATCTGCACAATAATTATTTAAACACTGCAAACACACAATAGAAAACAAGAAAGGTGATTCTGCAGCCTCTTGAAAGGCAGAGAATGAGAGAAAATATGTCCAAAGAATATGAATGGAAGACAGGTATAGAGGAGACATAAATAGCATGGTGAGGGTATCTAACCAAGAAAAAAAACTCAAAGCAATGGCTTCAAGTTGGATAAATTCTGATTCAGAAAGAAAAGCACTGGTTGAACACAGGAAAGCACTGGTTGAGCAGTAGAGTTGTGAGTAGAACACTCTTCTCATAAAGAGCAATTAAAGCTAACCCCTTGGATAGCTTTAAAAGTAGTAAGGTCTGGATCTGAAAGACCTGTCTAGCATGGGCCAGCAGGCTTACTGCAATGC
>NC_091307.1:8803788-8856288 GCF_038502225.1 Cherax quadricarinatus
CCCTCGATGTCCGAACTACTCATGGTGAATACAAGGTCCAGCCTTGCTGGTTCATCCTCTCCTCTCTCTCTGGTAGTGTCTCTAACATGTTGATGCATGAGGTTTTCCAGTACCACATCCATCATCTTGGCTCTCCATGTTTTGGGACCCCCATGGGGCTCCAGGTTTTCCCAGTCAATCTACTTGTGATTGAAATCACCCATAACTAGTAACTTTGCTCCCCCCACGTGTGCTCTCCTGGCCACCTCAGCTAGTGTGTCGATCATTGCTCTGTTGCTCTCATCATATTCTTCTATTGGCCTCCTGCAGTTCTGTGGTGGGTTGTACATTACTGCAATTATCACCTTATGTCCCACAGACTGGATTGTTCCTACTAAGTAGTCCCTTTTGCCCGTGCCATCCATTCCTTCCATTTTCTCAAAATCCCACTGGTTTTTAATGAGCAGTGCAACTCCTCCTCCCCCTCTCCTCCCTCTGTCTTTCCTGAGGATTTGGTATCCGGATGTAAAGATTGAATCTGTTATTATTCTGGTGAGTTTTGTTTCTGTGAGTGCTATTATGTCTGGGGATGTCTCTTTGATTCTTATGTGCCACTCCTCATACTTGTTTGTTATTCCATCTGCATTTGTATACCACACCTTCAACTTCTTTTCTAAGACCGTAGTCTGGGAGGTATATTGGGGTTGGGGAAGTGGGAGACCTGGTAAGGAACCATGGGTTGTTGCTGTGGGGGTGGAGTTTGTAATGTAGTGGGTGGGGGCATTGGATGTGGCATGGGTGTTTTGGTTTAGAGTGTTTGGTTGCACTGGGGTTGACCTGGTTGGGAGGCTTCTATAGGAAGTTTTGTGTGTGTGTGTGTGTGTGTGTGTGTGTGTGTGTGTGTGTGTGTGTGTGTGTGTGTGTGTGTGTGTGTGTGTGTGTGTTTGTGTTTGTTTTAGATAGGAGCAAGTGAAGACAAATGTTTTTTCTTACTCGAGTGCTGTTGGAGTGTGAGCAAAGCAACATTTATGAAGGGATTCGGGGCAACTAGCTAGCCAGATCTGAATCCTGGAAGTGGAAAGTACAGTGTCTGTGCCCTGAGGGAGGGGTGGATATGTTGCAGTTTTTTAACTGTAGTGTAAGCACGCCTCTGGCAAGACAGTGGAGTGAATGAAGTTGAAAGTGTTTCTTCTTTTTTGGGTCACACTGCCTTGGTGGGAAATGGTCAATATGTTAATAGGAAAAAAAAAAAATACTAAGAATGTGCAGCAAAGTGTTTATATGTGGCACCAGAATGTAACTGTCACAGTCAAAAGCAGAGTTCAAGTAAGTCCATGAGAGTGTACAGAGATTATAGCCTGAGCTATGAGGAAAACAATGCTACGTCTCCTGTCTTTGGAGGCATAAAACAGGAGAAGATCATGCTCAATAATAATAATAATCATTTTTTTTTCCAACATACTGGCCATCTCTTACTTAGGCAGTGAGACCCAAAAAAGAAGAAAACTACAGAGTTTACCTTCTTTTAAGATTAAGTAATTTAAACAAGAGAAGGGGTTAGTAGCCCCTTGCTCCCAGCATTTTATTCATCTCTTGTGGCATGCATGGCTTATGGTGGAAAGAATAATAAAAGGTGGGTGGTGCACTGAGGCCTCTCAAGAGACAAAACTTGATGTACCCAAGAAAGCAAAATGGAGAATGTACCAGAGTATAGTAGTAGCAACACTGTTGTATGGGTGTGAAGCATATGTTTTGAATGTTACAGTGAGGAGATGGTTGAAGGCAGAAGAAATATCACGTTTGAGGGTAATGTGTAGTGTCAAGCTTATACAGAGAATACAGAGTTAGGAGATTAGGAGGCATAGGGTTACCAAAAGTATTATTCAGAGTTGAGGAGGGGTTGTTAAAGTGGTTTGAGCACTTAAAGATGGCAAAAAATAGAATGACTAGGAGAGTGTATAAATCTGGGGGTGGAGGGAAGGAGGGATAGGGGTTATTCTAGGAAATGTTGGAGGGAGAAGGTAAAAGTAGTTTCAAGTCCTAGGGGCTTCAACATCCAACAAGCTTGTGTGTATGAGTGTTGGATAGGATTTTTTAACGATTTGACGAGCTGTTGGAGTGTCAATAAGGTAACATTTATGAAGGGATTTAGGTAAACTGGTTTGCCAGACTTGAGTCCTGGAGGTGGAAAGTACAGTGCCTGCACTCTGAAGGAGGGGTGGGGGATATTGCAGCTTGGAATGTCATCTGAACTGTTATGTCAGCACCATTCTGGCAACAGTGATTGAATGAGTAACGAGGCAGATGAGATGTCATGGTTGAGGGCTATGTATTGTGTGAACATTATGAAGAGAATTTGGAGCATTGAAATTAAATGATACAGGGTCATCAAAAGCATAATTCAGGGAGCAGAGGATTTTTGGGGGGAAATCTAGAGGATAAAACATGAATAAGATGACTAAGAAGTTATAAAAATTTGGGGTGGTAAAAGGAGTAGGAGTCATCCAAAGAAGGGTTGAAGGGAGAGGGTACAGGTGGTTTTGAGTGTTAGGGACTTCAGCATCTGAGCCCGTTAGATCAGAGTAGAGACAAGTGACTTTTATGATTAGAATATCGAAAGAATGCAAGTGAAATATAGGAGAGGCCTGGAGACATGACTAATGAACAGAAGAAATGTTTTAATTCCAGAAACGTCTACATTTTTTATTTTATGGACTATTTTTAAATTGGTATTTTTTTAAATTTTCTATAAAACTGGCCAAATTACTGAATTCTGTGCACTTTACAGGATAGTCAAAATAATTGAAGGGGCAGTTTCCTGTTATCAATCAATAGAATGGAAGGCAAACTAGCAAAATAGCTACTCTCAGCTCATTCATACCCTCAAACTTGTCCTCATTAGTACAATTTAAAGGATACTTTATATATTTACCTTTTAATGACTCAAGATTAACTATAATTAATGATTCGAGATTAATGATTTGAGATTAACCCTTTCAGGGTTGGTGCCATACTATAGTGTATGACTTGCACGCCATGGTTGGTGCCGTACTAGTACTCAAATTCTGGCGCCTTCAAATCTAGCGAGAGAAAGCTGGTAGGCCTACATATGAAAGAATGGGTCTATGTTGTCAGTGTGCGCAGTACAAAAAAATCCTGCAGCACAGTGCATGAAAAAAAAAACCTCCGACCATGTTTTTGGTTTAAAACTGCGACATTGCAGTGTATTTTCGTATGCTATTTATGGTTGTATTCTAGTTTTCCTGGTCTCATTTTATAGAATGGAAGACATATTATGGAAATTGAGATGATTTTGATTGGTTTCACAATGAAAAGTACCTTGAAACTGAGCTCAAAGTAGCAGAAATGTTCAATTTTTGCCAAAGTTCAAAGGTAAATAAATCATGCCATGCGTCCAATACATGTCAACTGGTGAGTCTAATATTCTTTCACAAGTGCGCTGATATTATTTATACCATTTCTACACTAATGCAGTAGTCTGCATAACAGTGAATCTTCTATTTTTTGAGAATAAAAATTCAAAGTGGAAAGCAAAAGAAATGTAAGAGAGGCCTGGGGACATGAGTAATGAACAGACGAAATGTTATTTTAGTGCCAGGAATGTGTCTTGTTTATTCTGGACCCTATATGGAAATTGGCATCTTTTGAAATTTGTGTGAAACTCGCAAAATTGTCAATTTCTGACCACGTTATTGGATAGTTGAAATTGGTAAATGGGTGGTTTTTTGTACTCATTCGATAGAAAAAATGGAGTTCTTACGAAATAGGTATGATTTTTGGAATTGGCCGAAAATAGGGCTCAAAGTGGGCGAAATCGCCAATGTGTAAACATCATCGAGACCGCTAACTTCGCGAGAGCATAATTCCGTAAGTTTTCCATCAAATTTCATACTTTTGGTGTCAGTATGATAAGGAAAAGATTCTCAATCATTTCATAAAAAATATTTTTTTTTTTTTTTTTGAAAAATTTCTGACCCTGAGAACAAGTTTAGGAGAGGGCCTGCCGACCCTGAAAGGGTTAATTATAATGATTCGAGATTAATTATAATTAATGACTAAAGATTAATTACAATTATTTATCAACACAATCAATTGAAGTTCACAAGATTAAATAAATTATAGATATTAAAGGCAACTGGAATAGATTAAAGAATACATAACTACCACTTACTTAATTTATTTATCTTCTTGTGAGAAGTTTGCAAAGTTACATCCATCTCCTCTCTTTCATTCTCCATGCGATGGATTTCCTGTTGCAACTTCTTCACTTCTCGAGTCTTAGCATTTAGTAGTTTTTGAATGCGGAAGGGTGGACTCTAAAGAAGAAAATACTGTTACTAGATTCTATCACTTTCTAGTGTATACCTAAATAATCAGACAATGTATTTTTGGTTTACATTCTAAGCTAGTGGTGAAAGTGTCCAAGGAGCACTCTCACTAAGCACTAGTGTATTCTGATATTCAAAATGCTTTTTCTATTTAACCCTTTGACTATTTTGGTCGTACATATACGTCTTATGAGCCAGTGTTTCGGATGTATATATACTCAATGATTCTAGCGGCTTCAAATCAAGCAGGAGAAAGCTGGTAGGCCCACATGCGAGAGAATGGGTCTGTGTGGTCAGTGTGCACCACATAAAAAAAATCCTGCAGCACGCAGTGCATAATGAGATAAAACAATTGACTTTTTTTTTGGGGGGGGGGGATTAAAACACCGACTTTGAGGTGTATTTTCGTATAGTATTTATCATTGTATTCTCGTTTTCATGGTCTCACGTGATAAAATGAAAAACATATTGCAGAAATAGAGATGATTTTGATTAGTTTCACGATGAAAACAACCTTGAAATTGAGCTCAAAGTAGCGGAAATGTTCAATTTTTACCAATGTTCAAGAGTAAGCAAATCACACCACACATCCAATACACGTCAACTGGGGAGTCTAATATTCTTTCACTAGTGCACTGATATTATTTATACCACTTTTACAATAATGCAGTAGTCTGCATAACAGTAAATTTTGTATTTTTTTGTATGGATAAAAAATAAAAATAGAAAGCGATAGTAATATAAAAGGGGCCTAGAGACATGACTAATGAACAGAGGATATGTTATTTTAGTGCCAAGAATGTCTACATTGTTTATTCTGGACCCTATTTTGAAACTGGCATCTTTTTTAATTTGCATGAAATTGGCCAAATTGCCAATTTCTGACCACTTTATTGGGTAGTTCAAATCGGTAAATGGGCGGTTTCTTGTACTCAATTGATAGTAAAAATGGAGTTCTAAAGAAATAGCCATGAGTTTGGTCAACTGGAACAACGGAATTGGCCAAAAACAGGACTCAAAGTTGGCGAAATCGTCAATGAGTATATGTCGCCGAGACCGCTAACTTCACGGGAGCGTAATTCCGTGAGTTTTTGACCAAATTTCGTACTTTTGGTGTCATTACCATCGGGAAAAGATTGTCTATCATTTCATAAGAAAAAATAATTTTTTTTTTTCAAAAAATTTTGCGACATACAATGACAGTTTCAGAAAGGGGCTTGCGACAGTCAAAGGGTTAAACAAAATTTAAGAGAAATTTCACAGATTCTTATCTTTTCTACCATTAGCCAAATGCCAGAAATGGGACAGATTTTAGGATTTCTGAGGAATAGTTCTGATTTTTCTTTGCCTTGCTTAACAGCAAAAGCTGTTGAGAACTAGGTATTTTTTTCAAGATGGCAAAGTGAGCTTAAGTAGTTCTCCCTCTTAGTTTGTTCTGACCTGTGAAAATACATACCTGTAAGGATGATTGCTTCATATCAGTACAACACAAGCTTTTACTAAAAGTCTGAGGTGATTCTTAAAATACCTAACACTAAAATGTATTTGATATGCCTCAATTTCTCCATGTGGCATCCTTTACAACTGTGGGTGTTTAAGAAAGAAATAAGGCATCAAATATTCTGATAGAGATATACAGTATTAGGTAAAACAGATGAACTGAAGAACTTCTACAAAAAATGAGGATACATTCCTGGGAGCCCCCAAAAAGCTAAACAACTTTTTTTTTTTAGATCAAGAGATCTTGCAAAAATAAAAGTGAATATGTAATTGTAGTTCATTGTTGTAATGTATTATGTTGTTTTCAATGCTTAAGATTCCAAATGCAAAGAAATAATAATATTTCTTACCTTAAATTGTGGGTACTGGGGTTTGTGCATGATTGTGGGTACTGGGGTTTGTGCATGATTGTGGAGAGTGGAGAGTTATTGCGTGGCCCTACTGGGCTAAGGTGGATGGTAGAGGTTCTGGTACTAAAGTTGATGGTTGTACTACAGTGTGCATAAATTCTGTAATGAATTTCTGCTCTATTTTACCCAGCAGTACATCATACAACTGACGGTAAGGCATCAGCTGCTCTAGACACCGTTTCAGGGACCTCTTCAGTGAAAAAGTCTAACTTCAAGTCAGTCAAATCAGTACGTCAGTCAGTCAAGTTAGTAATACAGTAATTAAGTCAGTCAATCAGTAAATCAATCAGTAAGTCAGTCAGCAAATCAATCAGTAAGTCATCACACAAACTCATATTTACCTCATTCTTATATGCTGACCCACAACAAGGCAGCAGCTTGAGCTGGGGAATTTTTTTCCACACCCACAAAAGGAACTATGTAAAGTTAATTTTATGAAGTGTTGTATAAAACTGTGCCGCAATTTTTCACTCGTGCTATAACCAAATTGTGCCAAATAAGCTCGAGTCAAATGACGGTCTACTGTACATCTCAAACATACCTGAATAAGTTCTCTAAGAGGGGATGATGATGTTCTGGGAGAATTGGTGTAAACATTTGGAGAAGCACAGGAAACAGCACCAACTGGGGTCTGACATTGTACTAGCAATTTACCCTCTGAAAAATGTGTAAAACAATTACAGGTCTCAATTTCACACTCATTTGGCAGGATAGTAGTACTCTTTTCAGAAGGACCATGAACAATAGGACACTGAGTCATACTATGACAATAAAAAATACTTCAGCAAAGTATGTGAACATCTTTAACAATGACCACCAGCAGAACCTAACTTAATACTTGGGATTCAAAAAATAAATATGGCAAAGGGTGAAAAACTTCTCAAAACTGGTCACAGATAAAACAACAATCGGTTGAAAGCTAAGAAGTAGAAGCACTATGAAATTTCATTGCATAACAGCATACAAATTTTACCATCTGAAGGTCAATACCTTGGTCCAGGCATGACTAACTTCTCTTAAATTTTAAGTACAGACTGTAAAAGAAGCACAGTACCTAACAGAGTAATAATAAACACTCACCTAACTTCTCTGAACATAAAATGTCCAAGAACTTGGTGCTCATCCCAGAGCCTCTCTTCTGGATAGATTCGATAAGGTACTTCAGCTGGAAAACACTAAGTATCAAACTTTTTTGTTACAAAAAAAAAAAAAATGTTAAACACAAAACAACATACAAATTTACTGTTACATGTTCAACATAAAATGTTCAAAATAATTTTAATTGCTGAAAATATGCTAGCACACTCAGTTCACACACTGATGTCTGTGGTTCGATCCCCAGTATGGATGGAAACATTAGGCTTTGTTTCCTTAAGACACCTGTTGCACTTATTCACCTGAGTGTTAGCTGGCTGGTGTGGGTCGCATCCTGAGGACAAAAATAACCTAATTTACCCAAAATGCTCTGCATAGTAAGGGGTTTTCTATATAGTACTACATCACCGATGTCCAGTTAGACCTGTATATGTTGTACAAATACTTGTAGAAATAAAGATCACTATTTTTTTTTTAACACATCGGCCTTTCCCACTGAGGCAGGGCGACCCAAAAAGAAAGAAAACCCCAAAATGAAAGAAAAATACTCTAATCATCATTCAACACTTTCAACATCACTCATACATAATCCTGTGTCACAAACCTACTGGAGTTTCAAGACAAGGTGACAGAAGTAAGAAAAGAGAGAGGGAGGGGCAGACTGCATTTTCTTGGACTGCAAGAAGGCCTTCGACACAGTTCCTCAAAAGAGGTGACTGCAAAAGCTAGAGAATCAGGCACACACAACAGGAAAGGCACTGCAATGGATCAGAGAATACCTGACAGGGAGGCAACAATGAGTCGTGGTACGTGACAAGGTGTCAGAGTGGGCGCCTGTGACAAGCGGGGTTCCACAGGGGTCTGTCCTAGAACTTGTGCTGTTTTTGGTATATGTGAATGACATAATGGAAGGGATAGACTCAGAAGAGTCCTTGTTTGCAGATGATGTGAAGTTAATGAGGAGAATAAAACCGGTCGAGGATCAGGCAGGACTACAAATAGACCTGGACAGGCTACAAGCCTGGTCCAGCAACTGGCTCCTTGAGTTTAACCCTGCCAAATGCAGTCACAAAGACTGTGGAAGGGCAAAGAAGACCGCAGACACAGTATTGTCTAGTTGGCCGAAGACTGCAAACCTCACTCAAGAAAAAAGATCTGGGGGTGAGTATAACACCGAGCACATCTCCTGAGGCGCACATCAATCAGAAAACTGCTGCGGCGTACGGGCGTCTGGCAAACCTAAGGATAGCATTCCGATACTGTTATATCTTCGAAATTGGTCATCCTGTGTTATTTAACTGTTGTAAGAGAATATGTTCATCACTTATTATAGCGCGAAAGTCCCCGTTTATAGCTAAAATAGAGACTTTCGGCGTTATATTATTATCTGTTAATATATGAAAAATACCATGGTATTATTGCTATTATCGTTATCACTATTATCGCTATTATCACTATTATCGCTATTATCACTATTATCGCTATTATCACTATTATCGTTATTATCACTATTATCACTTTTTTTATTATTATTTTATTATCACACTGGCCGATTCCCACCAAGGCAGGGTGGCCCGAAAAAGAAAAACTTTCACCATCATTCACTCCATCACTGTCTTGCCAGAAGGGTGCTTTACACTACAGTTTTTAAACTGCAACATTAACACCCCTCCTTCAGAGTGCAGGCACTGTACTTCCCATCTCCAGGACTCAAGTCCAGCCTGCCGGTTTCCCTGAATCCCTTCATAAATGTTACTTTGCTCACACTCCAACAGCACGTCAAGTATTAAAAAACCATTTGTCTCCATTCACTCCTATCAAACACGCTCACGCACGCCTGCTGGAAGTCCAAGCCCCTCGCACACAAAACCTCCTTTACCCCCTCCCTCCAACCTTTCCTAGGCCGACCCCTACCCCGCCTTCCTTCCACTACAGACTGATACACTCTTGAAGTCATTCTGTTTCGCTCCATTCTCTCTACATGTCCGAACCACCTCAACAACCCTTCCTCAGCCCTCTGGACAACAGTTTTGGTAATCCCGCACCTCCTCCTAACTTCCAAACTACGAATTCTCTGCATTATATTCACACCACACATTGCCCTCAGACATGACATCTCCACTGCCTCCAGCCTTCTCCTCGCTGCAACATTCATCACCCATGCTTCACACCCATATAAGAGTGTTGGTAAAACTATACTCTCATACATTCCCCTCTTTGCCTCCAAGGACAAAGTTCTTTGTCTCCACAGACTATTATCACTATTTGTTATTATCACTATTATTTTAGTATTATTGTTAGGTAGGATTTCTGGTGTATATAGAGTAGAGTTTAAGTCTCGGAACCATCCGGTGAATTGTTCAATTGTTTATGTCCGGCTGGCTGACGTGGGTCAGCTGATCCAACCCGACGACACGTCAACAGACTGGCAAGTAGTCAGTCTGCTCCCTGCTCTAGCCCTGACAACTGATCGTATATTGGCTCTTACGGTGTACAGTTTGAATGGTTTTGAGAATTGGACTCAAGAGCTGACTCACTTTGTTCCTCATTGCTTTGAAAGACTCTTTTGATATTTATATTCTTGGTCAGTTCAGTAATCCAAAAAGATACTTTACGGCCAGATTCAAAGGTCTTGTTAAATCCTGTACATTTAGTATTTTGAGTTTACAGTCTTGTTAAGACAAAGACATAAATGTTATTGAAGACTTAATTACAGGAAGAATAATTAAACTTCCTTATTAATGTGACATTTCCATGATTTTGAACTAAATGTATATGGCAAATTTATTGTACAAGTATTAAGTTACATTAACTACAAAGAGAAGATAAAGTATTGTATTTAAATACTTTAATAAATTTGATTATTCTATGGAGTTTCCCAGTTGAAATTATTTCCCCTAGACTCTAAAACTTTAAATAACTCGGATCCAAAAATCTTGATGCATAAGAAATGAATGGTAACAGGCCACATTCTGAAGTTCTTTAAAAAATTTCTTATTCGCAACAAATGGGGTACCCGTCCGGGATCTCTGTTGTTCTAAGACATTGATCAAAAGAACAATATTAAAGTTATATACTGGGAATTTATCTCAAAATATTGATCATGGAAGATCACATTAAAGAGTTATTTGAAGATTTAACATTGTCAAAGCTGGACTCCTTGAAACTTCAAACGTGCTGGCAGATAGCCCGTAAATTGGAAGTACCATACGAGCGTTTATCCCATATAAAGAAATTAGATCAAATAGAAATGACCCAAAATGGATGAATAATAGGCTCAAATATCTACTAGGGCATAAGAAAGGAATTTATAGGCATATCAAAAGAGGTGAGGGTCATCTTATGAATCAGTATATTGACATTAAGAGGGACATTAAAAAGGGGATAAGAAAAGCTAAAAGGGACTATGAAATTAAAGTTGCTAGGGATTCTAAAACTAACCCAAAAAGTTTTTTCCAGGTCTATAGAACAAAAGTTAGAGATAAGATAGGTCCCCTTAAAAATAACTATGGGCACCTTACTGACAAAGAGAATGAAATGTGCTTGATTTTAAATAATTATTTTCTCTCAATTTTTACACAGGAAGACACTAACAATATTCCAGTAATTAATTTTTACAGTGGGCTAGAAGAAGATAAATTATGTAACATCACAGTCACTAGTGAGATGGTTGTGAAGCAGATAGACAGACTGAAGCAAAATAAGTCGCCGGGTCCTGATGAGGTTTTTTCAAGGGTTCTTAAGGAATGCAAAATGGAACTCTGTGAACCATTAACTAATATTTTTAATTTATCTCTTCAAACAAGTGTAGTGTCTGATATGTGGAAGATGGCTAATGTAATTCCTATTTTTAAAACAGGGGACAAGTCGTTACCGTCAACTTACCGCCCAATAAGCCTGACCTCAATTGTAGGCAAATTACTAGAGTCAATTATAGCTGAGATTATAAGAAGCCATCTCGATAAGCATAGCTTGATTAATGATACTCAGCATGGATTCACAAGAGGCCAGTCTTGTCTAACTAATTTATTAACTTTCTTCAGTAAAGCTTTTGAGGCTGTTGACCACAATAAAGAATTTGATATTTACAGTGGACCCCCGCATACCGTACGCATCGCATACCGTACAATCCGCATACCGCTCGCGTTTTTCGCAAAAATTTTGCCTCGCATACCGCCCAAAAACCTGCTCACCGCTCTTCGTCCGAGACGCATCCAATGTGCGCCCTTAGCCAGCCTCACATGTTCCGCCGGTGGCATTGTTTACCAGCCAGCCTCCGCGGTAACATCCAAGCATACAATCGGAACATTTCGTATTATTACAGTGTTTTTGGTGATTTTTTCTGGAAAATAAGTGACCATGGGCCCCAAGAAAGCTTCTAGTGCCAACCCTACAGCAATAAGGGTGAGAATTACTATAGAGATGAAGAAAAAGATCATTGATAAGTATGAAAGTGGAGTGCGTGTCTCCGAGCTGGCCACGTTGTATAATAAACCCCAATCAACCATCGCTACTATTGGTGGTACAGCTGCTGCTGCACTGTCAGCTGCTGCTGTAGCATCGTCTGCTGCTGCTGCTGCTGTACCACCGTCTGCTGCTGCTGTAGCATCGTCTGCTGCTGCTGCTGCTGTACCACCGTCTGCTGCTGCTGTAGCATCGTCTGCTGCTGCTGTAGCATCGTCTGCTGCTGCTGCTGCTGTAGCACCGTTGTTGGTGTGGCTTATTGAGAATACCAAGAAACAATTAACCCCAGAGGATTTGCCACCCAGGATAACCCAAAAAAGTCAGTGTCATCTAACTTATTTCCATTGGGGTCCTTAATCTTGTCTCCCAGGATGCAACCCACACCAGTCGACTAACACCCAGGTGAACAGGGAAAAATGCCTGGAACTAGTGCTCATATTGGTGAATTTAAAGCCAGCAAAGGTTGGTTTGAGAGATTTAAGAATCGTAGTGGCATACACAGTGTGATAAGGCATGTTCTGGAAGAAAATGCCAAACAGGACCTACAGTACTCAGGAGGAAAAGGCACTCCCAGGACACAGTGTCTCATCAGTCATTGCTGCATCTTCAATAAGGTAAGTGTCATTTATTCTTCATTTAGTAGAGTAGTACATGCACAATATATATTGTGCATGTACTACTCTACTATTGTGCATGTATCCTTCTCTTTGTGTAGGAAAATGTATATTTCATGTGGTAAAAAAATTTTTTTCATACTTTTGGGTGTCTTGCACGGATTAATTTGATTTCCATTATTTCTTATGGGGAAAATTCATTCGCATACCGACCATTTCGCATAACAATCAGCCCTCTTGCACGGATTAAAGTCGCTATGCGGGGGTCCACTGTACTTAGATTTTAGTAAGGCTTTTGATAGAGTTCCGCACCATAGACTGTTAAAGAAAGTGGCAGCTCATGGCATTGGGGGAAAAGTGCTCACTGACAGGAAGCAGAGAGTGTCCATAAATGGGGTTAAGTCCGAGTGGGGATCTGTAACAAGTGGCGTTCCACAGGGATCAGTCTTGGGCCCGTTGTTGTTTATAATATATATCAATGATCTTGATGAGGGAATTACTAGTGATATGAGCAAATTCGCCGATGACACAAAGATAGGTAGGATAATTGATTCAAACGTAGATGTTATGGAACTTCAGGAGGATTTAAACAAACTCTATTCTTGGTCAGAAAAGTGGCAGATGCAGTTCAATGTAGATAAATGCAAGGTTCTGATGCTTGGAAGTGCCCATAACCCTAGTACTTATAAGTTAAATGATGTAGAACTTAGCCATACAGATTGCGAAAAGGACTTGGGGGTTATGGTGAGCAACAACCTTAAACCAAGACAGCAATGTCTAAGCGTACGTAATAAGGCAAATAGATTACTGGGATTTATATCAAGAAGTGTAAGCAACAGAAGTCCAGAGGTCATACTGCAGCTTTATACATCATTAGTAAGGCCTCACTTAGATTATGCAGCTCAGTTCTGGTCTCCGTATTACAAAATGGACATAAATTCGTTACAAAACATTCAGCGTAGGATGACTAAATTAATACATAGCATTAGAAATCTTCCTTATGAAGAAAGATTGAAGACTCTTAAGTTACATTCACTTGTTAGACGAAGAATGAGGGGAGACCTGATTGAAGTGTATAAGTGGAAGATAGGTATTAATAAAGGGGATATTAACAAGGTCTTGAGGATATCTCTCCAAGAGAGAACCCGCAGTAATGGATTTAAATTAGATAAGTTTAGATTTAGAAAGGACATAGGAAAGTATTGGTTTGGAAATAGGGTAGTTGATGAGTGGAACAGTCTACCTAGTTGGGTTATTGAGGCTGGGACTTTGGGTAGTTTCAAATCTAGGTTGGATAAGTACATGAGTGGGAGGGGTTGGATTTGAGTGGGACTTTCACATCAGAGCTTATTTCTTGGGTGGCATTGAAAATTGGGTTGGGCAAATGTTTTGTTAGTGGGATGAATTGTAAAGGACCTGCCTAGTATGGGCCAGCAGGCCTCCTGCAGCATTCCTCCTTTCTTATGTTCTTATATTACACAGCCAATACCGTAAGGGTAATAATTAGAAACAAATTGTTTCCAGGGGCCTCTAACCATCATGTAGCAGAAGATTCTGA
The DNA here is from genome assembly GCF_038502225.1 of Cherax quadricarinatus. Lineage (NCBI taxonomy): Eukaryota > Metazoa > Arthropoda > Malacostraca > Decapoda > Parastacidae > Cherax > Cherax quadricarinatus. The sequence goes on from NC_091307.1 coordinate 8,817,758, forward strand.
CTCGGAAAGTTTAGTTTCTCAAGTAAGCTACCAGTCGAGAATCGAAGTATTAGAAGAACAATTTCAAAGAGTTGATCTTGAAATTGAATCAGATAGATTAGGTCCCACTTTGGCCTCTAGTAAAGTAGATGAAGTATTGCAGGGTGCAGCCGCTGTTCGGCATTCGCCCGTTACTGAAGGAATTCCCATTAATGGTCAGCCTGGCCCTCACCAAGGTGCACGTCCAAAGGAATATCCACATACCGCCAGTTCAATTCCCTCATTTTCAATACCATCGGGGCATATTTCTCAAAGTCAGTTTGAGAAATTAGAGAGACTATTTATTTTACAGACTGCTCAAATTGAGGCTCAGCGTAAATTAAATGAAGAAGACTTTCAAAGGGAAACGCTCCACTATATAAGACAACAACAACAAGGAAATGTGAGTGAAAGATGTACTGAATCCTCAAATGATTCTTTCAATATACAAAAAGCTGCATCTATGGTTCCAAGGTTTAATGACGGAGATTTAGATACTTATTTTGAAGTCTTTGAGAATCAAGCACGTGCTATGCGCTGGCCCCGACAACACTGGGCAACCTTATTACACACTTCGTTGTCTGGTAAAGCTCAAAGTTGTATGGCTGCGTTACCTTTTGAGAAATATGTGGATTACGATTCCGTTAAGAAGGCTATCCTAGAGGCTTATGATCTCCTCCCAGTAAGTTATCAAAACACCTTTAGAGCATTAAAACGCCAGCCAACTCAGTCGTATGTAGATTTTGCTCGTGAAAAGAAAATAGCTTTTGAGAGATGGTCTAGAGCTTCTAACTGTAAATCTATGGAAAGTCTTTCCCAGTTGATCCTGCATGAGGATTTCTATAATAATTTACCAGAAGACTTGCATAGGTATTTGATTAGTTGCCCCATAGTAAATATACTAGAAACAGCCTCGCTCGCCGATAATTATGAAATATCTCAACAATTGATTGGCGAAACAAAAAGTAAGGAAACAGTGACTAAATATGCCCCTAAGAAAGGACGATCCAATCTTACAGAGATGCGTCACATACAGAATCCTTACCCGATCTCCTATGATGCCTCCACACCCATTAATAATAAATTTAGATCTAACTCTAGGAAAAGTTCAAAACCACTAAGGCATAAGTGAGTTGAACTGCACTTATTGTAATAAGAAAGCGCATTTAAGGAAACACTTATTGGCTAGAGGGGGATACCAGGAACGAGCGACTTCGTTTCCCAACACAGGTAATATCTTCATTGACAACTCAAAAGAAACTGAACCCTAGTACCGAACAAGGATCACAAGAATGAATCAGTAGTCATTCTAGATGACTAAATACTAGAGCTGTTTCAGAAAAAGATATTCACTCAGCTATGAGTCCCTACTTTGCTAAAGTGAAAGTTGGAATAGACGAGACTCAATTAGTTGAAATTAATTCCTTCTGTGATACTGGAAGTTATTTAACATTGTTGAAGCAGGACATACTTCCCGTAAGTGATATGACTCACACAAAGCTAGATGTCTTATTAGAAGCCTATGGAGGCGCCATTATAAGAGTGCCTCTTCACAGGATATACATCCAAACACCAACCTATACTGGTTTTGTGTCGGTAGGTGTATCCAGCGAAACTTTTCCTATTCAGGGCGTTGACTTACTCATAGGCAATGACCTAGACTATCCGGGTATAAGCCGAGAGCCTCTAGTTATTGATAATTCTGACATTAACTATGCTATAGAAGCTCGAAAAGAGGCTCCTACCTTATTTCCTCTCAATGTTATAACTAGAGCAATGTCTAGAGCGCCTCAAAATCTTTTATCAACTGAAGTCCTAAGTGAAGGCGAAGATTTAGGTCTCGATTTATTGATCAGCCGATCCTTACAACCCGGATCTTCAAATCTGAAATATTCTATGATCGGCCCTTTTCAAGATTTTGATATTAAAATGCTATCGAAAGAAGATTTAATAAGGGATCAGTTCCTTGATCCATCCCTAGAGAAATTATGAGAGATAGCTATTACAGAAGACGACGCCCAAGACCTGGACCATTGTTATTATCTTGCTAATGGTATATTAATGAGAAAGGAAAAGTCTCTTTTGTCTTCCGACGATCACCTGTCTACCAACAAACATCTAGTAGTGCTACCTAGCACCTTTAGAGAATTGGCTATTAGTTTCGCTCACCATAGTCCCATGGGAGGACATTTGGGAGTAAAGAAAACACTGGGCAAAATAGCCAAGCATTTTCATTGGCCCAGAATGAAGGGGACTGTGGAAAGCTATCTAAAAGGTTGTCAAGTCTGCCAAGTGACTGGCAAACCTTTGCACACACCTCCACCAGTTCCCCTCATTCCGATTCCCGTCAGTGGTGAGCCCTTCTCACGCCTGATAATAGATTGTGTTGGTCCGTTACCCAAGACTAAACAAGGGAATCAATATCTGTTTACAATTATGGATGTCATTACTCGATATCCAGAGGTTATCCCTTTGAGAAAAATTAATTCTCGCATCATTGTTCGAGCTTTGCAAAAATTTTTCTCACAGGTGGGGATTCCCCGAATAATTCAATCCGATCAAGGTTCAAATTTTACCTCTAAGATGTTTCGCGATGCCTTATCTCGCCTCGGAATTAAGTCCATATTTTCTGTTGCTTATCACCCTCAGTCGCAAGGAGCCCTCGAATGATTTCATCAAACATTAAAATCAATGATGACAGCGTACTGCGAGCAGTTTTCCAGAGATTGGGACGAAGGAATACCATTCCTCTTGTTCGCCTTAAGGGAAAGCGAACAAGAAAGCACTGGGTTCAGTCCATTTGAATTAATTTACGGACACCAAGTACGCGGCCCCCTCGCCGTACTAAAAGATTCATGGACCGGAAAATCAGAACCCTCGTTTAAAACAACTCCAACTCTAATGCAAAAGCGTTTGTCACAACTGAGGGAATTAGCCTCAAAAAACTTAGTTAAGGCCCAATCCAAGATGAAGCATTGTTATGACAAACACACACACTCTCGTTTCTTCAAACCAGGTGACAGTGTGATGGCACAGAAATTCTTACCTGGACACGCTCTGCAACCTAGATACGAAGGTCCTTTGGAAGTGATTGAGCGGCTCAATGAGGTAAATTATGTACTACAAACTCCAGGAAAGAGAAAAGCAAAACGTACTTATCACATAAACCAACTCAAGGCTTACCACCCTAGTATCGTACCAGTTTCGACAGTTCTTCCTTTAGCTGAAACTGAAAATGTAAGTCTGCCCAGCATCTCTAAAGCGATAGAAGTATGTTTAAAAAATTCAGAGACATTGCAATCTCTTGATACCTTTCTTATGGACCTTGATTTGAAGAAAGCCAAAGATATCAAAGACTTGACATTACGTTATGAGGTTTTATTCGATGACGTCCCTAGGTGTTGTACATTGGGAATTCACGACATAGATGTACAAGGAGCAAAGCCTTGCAAACAGTCACCTTACAGGGCAAGTCCACTCAAACAAGAAACATTAAACAAAGAAGTAGAATTTTTGTTGTCCCATGGACTCGTAGAACGGAGTAAAAGTCCGTGGGCCTCGCCCTGTATATTAGTTCCCAAGCCTGATGGAACTTCTAGAATGTGCACTGATTATCGTAAGGTTAATGCTCTCACGGTACCAGATGGTTTCCCACTACCCCGTATTGATGATCTAATAGACAGAGTATCAGGAGCCACCTATGTCACCCGCCTGGATATATTAAGGGGCTATTACCAAGTGCCGCTTACCCAGCGAGCCCAAGAAATATCCGCATTTACTATACAAGGCGGATTATTCAATTATTGTGTTATGCCCTTCGGGTTGTGTAACGCGGCCTCTACCTTTCAGCGCCTGATGAACCTGCTGACCAAAGATTTAAAAGGAGTGGATGCATATCTAGATGATCTTGTTATATATAGCAATGAGTGGGAGCAACATTTAATTCGCCTGGAAACCTTATTTAAGAAGTTAAAAAAGTACAACTTCACCATAAATTTAGCCAAGTGTCAGTTTGGACAAGCCAAGATTAAATACCTCGGTTTTTGTATAGGTCAGGGTGAGGTACGTCCTGTTGATGTAAAAGTTAGAGCCATTGCCGAGTTTCCTATCCCTCAAGATAGAAAGTCTATACAGAGGTTCCTTGGAATGACTGGTTATTATTGACGTTTCTGTCCTAATTTTTCTCAGGTTGCATCTCCTCTTACTGAGTTAACGAGTAGTAAGATGAAGTTTTGCTGGACGAAAGATTGTGAGATAGCTTTTAATCGGTTGAAGCGGTTGCTTTCTTCGTCACCCGTATTGAAAAGTCCTGACTTTAATCAACCCTTCTATTTACACATCGATGCCAGCGGTTATGCTGTGGGGGCGGTGTTACTTCAGAAATTCCCCTCAACTGATATTTTGCATCCTATATCTTATTTTTCTTCAAAGTTGAAACATCACCAAAAGAATTACGCCACTGTAAAGAAAGAAGCTCTTGCCCTAGTAATATCTTTGGAACATTTTGACGTTTATCTGGGAACCTCCCCCCATAAAATTATGGCATTTTCTGATCACAACCCTTTAATTTATATTAATTCTATGAAATCAAAGAACACCCGAATCCTCAGGTGGGCTCTGAGGATCCAACCTTATCTGATTAGTATTCAACACTTAAGTGGATCCCTTAACATAATTGCTGATACCCTTTCTCGCCCCTGAAAAAAAAAATGTATACCTTAAAATGTAAAGTTAAGAAATGAGTACTCTTAGAGCCTAATTTATATATATATTATATATTTTTGTTAATGATTTTCTTTTATATTGACAGTATGACTATGAAAGCCGTTTCGTTGATGGGACGAAGTTTTAAGTCCACATGGATGACCCTGACAGTCATGTCCAAGACTCCTATTCTCGAATTGTGATGGAAGCCACTACAGATAGTTCTTCCGGCCTTTGTTCCAAAAGCTCATCCTCTGGCAAATAACCATGCTGTTCGAGTTCTTGCTTCTCCATTCTTCCGTCATACTACTTGCCTTATTTACCAAGAGGACGCTTATTATAAAGGAGATATTACCAAGGACGCTTGCAAACTCCCTACTGCGACGTATTGTCGTACGGGGGGGGTTATATCTTCGAAATTGGTCATCCTGTGTTATTTAACTGTTGTAAGAGAATATGCTCATCACTTAATATTATAGCTCGAAAGTCCCAGTTTATAGCTAAAATAGAGACTTTCGGCGTTATATTATTATCTGTTAATATATGAAAAATACCATGGTATTATCGCTATTATCATTATTATCACTATTATCGCTATTATCACTATTATCGCTATTATCACTATTATCGTTATTATCACTATTATCACTATTTGTTATTATCACTATTATTTTAGTATTATTGTTAGGTAGGATTTCTGGTGTATATAGAGTAGAGTTTAAGTCTCGGAACCATCCGGTGAATTGTTCAATTGTTTATGTCCGGCTGGCTGACGTGGGTCAACTGATCCAACCTGACGACACGTCAACAGACTGGCAAGTAGTCAGTCTGCTCCCTGCTCTAGCCCTGACAACTGATCGTATATTGGCTCTTACGGTGTACAGTTTGAATGGTTTTGAGAATTGGACTCAAGAGCTGACTCACTTTGTTCCTCATTGCTTTGAAAGACTCTTTTGATATTTATATTCTTGGTCAGTTCAGTAATCCAAAGAGATACTTTACGGCCAGATTCAAAGGTCTTGTTAAATCTTCTACCTTTTGTATTTTGAGTTTACAGTCTTGTTAAGACAAAGACATAAATTTTATTGAAGACTTAATTACAGGAAGAATAATTAAACTTCCTTATTAATGTGACATTTCCATGATTTTGAACTAAATGTATATGGTAAATTTATTGTACAAAGTATTAAGTTACATTAACTACAAAGAGAAGATAAAGTATTGTATTTAAATACTTTAATAAATTTGAATATTATTCTATGGAGTTTCCCAGTTGACATTATTTCCCCTAGACTCTAAAACTTTAAATAACTCGGATCCAAAAATCTTGATGCATAAGAAATGAATGGTAACAGGCCACATTCTGAAGTTCTTTAAAAAATTTCTTATTCGCAACAGATACCTCAGTAAGGAATAGTTCAAGACTCTGTTCACCATTTACGTCAAGCCCATATTGGAGTATGCGGCACCAGTTTGGAATCCACACCCGGTCAAGCACATCAAGAAATTAGAGAAAGTGCAAAGGTTTGCAACAAGACTAGTCTCAGAGCTAAGGGGACTGTCCTATGAAGAAAGGTTAAGGGAAATTGGCCTGACGACACAGGAAGACAGGAGGGTCAGGGGAGACATGATAACGACATATAAAATACTGCGCGGAATAGACAAGGTGGACAAAAACGGGATGTTCCAGAGATGGGACACAGAAACAAGAGGTCACAATTGGAAGTTGAAGACTCAGATGAATCAAAGGGATGTTAGGAAGTATTTCTTCAGTCACAGAGTTGTCAGGCAATGGAATAGCCTACAAAGTGACGTAGAGGAGCCGGGAACCATACATAGTTTTAAGACGAGGTTTGATAAAGCTCATGGAGCAGGGAGAGAGAGGACCTAGTAGCAATCAGTGAAGAGGCGGGGCCAGGAGCTATGACTCGACCCCTGCAACCACAAATAGGTGAGCAAATAGGTGAGCACTGTCTTTGCAGAGGCACTCAGATACAATAGTTTAGAAGTTCCGAAGTTCCTCCACACTACCAATATCAAAAACATACACAGTAGGCCCATGATTAACACTGTAGTTATGTTCCTGAAAACTGCAAGTCACACAAAACAGCATTAAGCAAATTAAAGAATATATGGGAAATATTTTGGAGTGAGATAAACAAGTTAAGGAAGCCTAGAGAACGAATGGATCTGTCAGTTAAAAACAGAGTAAGGGAGTTAGTTAGTAGATGGGGAGCTGGAGGTATTGGGAAGATGGTGGGAATATTTTGGGGAGCTTTTAAATGTCGATGAAGAACAGGAGGCGGTAATTTCATGTACTGGCCAGGGAGGTATAACATCTTTTAGGAGTGAAGAAGAGCAGGATGTGAGTGTGGGGGAGGTGCGTGAGGCATTACGTAAAAAGAAAGGAGGTAAAGCAGTTGGAACTGATGGGCTCATGACAAATGTTAAAAGAAGGGTGGGATATAAGAACATAAGAAAGCAGGAACACTGCAGCAGGCCTACTGACCCATGAAGAGCAGGTCCAGCCCCCCCCCCCCCAGATTAGCCCAATGGCCCACCCAGTCCAGTCACCTCCACTCAAGGAAGGAGCACAGCACCAGACCCAGCAACACAAGCTAGTCAGGTCCAACTCTCATCCACCCACACCCACTCATGTATTTATCTAACCTATTTTTAAAACTACACAATGTTTTAGCCTCAATAACTGTACCCGGGATTTTGTTCCACTCATCCACAACTCTATTACCTAACCAGTGCTTTCCTATATCCTTCCTGAATCTAAATTTTTCCAACTTGAAACCATTGCTGCGAGTCCTGTCTTGGCTGGAAATTTCCTCTTTTCCATTTATACACCTCGATCATAGGGAAGATTTCTGATACATGGGATCATCTTCGTCATCCTCCTCTGTATGTTTTCCAGAGCATTTATATCCATTCTGTAATACGGTGACCAGAACTGAGCAGCATAGTCTAAATGAGGCCTAACCAAGGATATAAAGAGTTGAAGAACAACTGAGGACTTCTGTTATTTATACTTCTAGATATGAAGCCTAGAATTCTGTTAGCTTTATTGCAAACACTAATGCACTGTTGTCTTGGTTTTAGATTACTGCTAACCAGAACACCTAAATCCTTTTCGAAATCAGTAGTATTAAGATCTACATTATTTAGTTTATATATCGCATGGTTATTTTCCTGTCCAACATTTAGAACTTTTCATTTGTCTATATTAAACTGCTTCTGCCACTTCTCCGACCATTGCATCAGTCTATTCAAATCATCCTGGGTGCTCTAGTGTCCTCATTAGAATGAATTGGACGGCCTATTTTGGTGTCATCAGTAAATTAGCTTATGTCGCTATTTATTCCCTCATCTATGTCGTTTATGTAAATTGTGAACAACAACGGGCCCAACACTGAACCCTGTGGAACACTGCTTGTGACGTGTCCCCATTCTGATTTCTCCCCATTTATGCAAACTATCTGCTGCCTATTTGTCAGCCATGCCTCTACCCAGGAAAAAATTTCTCCTCCTATTCCGTGTGCCTAAGTTTCCTCAATAGCCTCTGATGTGGAACTTTATCGAAAGCCTTACTGAAGTCCATATACACAATATCATATTCTTATTATTATTATTTTTTTTTATTATCACACTGGCCGATTCCCACCAAGGCAGGGTGGCCCGAAAAAGAAAAACTTTCACCATCATTCACTCCATCACTGTCTTGCCAGAAGGGTGCTTTACACTACAGTTTTTAAACTGCAACATTAACACCCCTCCTTCAGAGTGCAGGCACTGTACTTCCCATCTCCAGGACTCAAGTCCGGCCTGCCGGTTTCCCTGAATCCCTTCATAAATGTTACTTTGCTCACACTCCAACAGCACGTCAAGTATTAAAAACCATTTGTCTCCATTCACTCCTATCAAACACGCTCACGCATGCCTGCTGGAAGTCCAAGCCCCTCGCACACAAAACCTCCTTTACCCCCTCCCTCCAACCCTTCCTAGGCCGACCCCTACCCCGCCTTCCTTCCACTACAGACTGATACACTCTTGAAGTCATTCTGTTTCGCTCCATTCTCTCTACATGTCCGAACCACCTCAACAACCCTTCCTCAGCCCTCTGGACAACAGTTTTGGTAATCCCGCACCTCCTCCTAACTTCCAAACTACGAATTCTCTGCATTATATTCACACCACACATTGCCCTCAGACATGACATCTCCACTGCCTCCAGCCTTCTCCTCGCTGCAACATTCATCACCCACGCTTCACACCCATATAAGAGCGTTGGTAAAACTATACTCTCATACATTCCCCTCTTTGCCTCCAAGGACAAAGTTCTTTGTCTCCACAGACTCCTAAGTGCACCACTCACTCTTTTTCCCTCATCAATTCTATGATTCACCTCATCTTTCATAGACCCATCCGCTGACACGTCCACTCCCAAATATCTGAATACATTCACCTCCTCCATACTCTCTCCCTCCAATCTGATATTCAATCTTTCATCACCTAATCTTTTTGTTATCCTCATAACCTTACTCTTTCCTGTATTCACCTTTAATTTTCTTCTTTTGCACACCCTACCAAATTCATCCACCAATCTCTGCAGCTTCTCTTCAGAATCTCCCAAGAGCACAGTGTCATCAGCAAAGAGCAGCTGTGACAACTCCCACTTTGTGTGTGATTCTTTATCTTTTAACTCCACGCCTCTTGCCAAGACCCTCGCATTTACTTCTCTTACAACCCCATCTATAAATATATTAAACAACCACGGTGACATCACACATCCTTGTCTAAGGCCTATTTTTACGGGGAAAAAATTTCCCTCTTTCCTACATACTCTAACTTGAGCCTCACTATCCTCGTAAAAACTCTTCACTGCTTTCAGTAACCTACCTCCTACACCATACACTTGCAACATCTGCCACATTGCCCCCCTATCCACCCTGTCATACGCCTTTTCCAAATCCATAAATGCCACAAAGACCTCTTTAGCCTTATCTAAATACTGTTCACTTATATGTTTCACTGTAAACACCTGGTCCACACACCCCCTACCTTTCCTAAAGCCTCCTTGTTCATCTGCTATCCTATTCTCCGTCTTACTCTTAATTCTTTCAATTATAACTCTACCATACACTTTACCAGGTACACTCAACAGACTTATCCCCCTATAATTTTTGCACTCTCTTTTATCCCCTTTGCCTTTATACAAAGGAACTATGCATGCTCTCTGCCAATCCCTAGGTACCTTACCCTCTTCCATACATTTATTAAATAACTGCACCAACCACTCCAACACTATATCCCCACCTGCTTTTAACATTTCTATCTTTATCCCATCAATCCCGGCTGCCTTACCCCCTTTCATTTTACCTACTGCCTCACGAACTTCCCCCACACTCACAACTGGCTCTTCCTCACTCCTACAAGATGTTATTCCTCCTTGCCCTATACACGAAATCACAGCTTCCCTATCTTCATCAACATTTAACAATTCCTCAAAATATTCCCTCCATCTTCCCAATACCTCTAACTCTCCATTTAATAACTCTCCTCTCCTATTTTTAACTGACAAATCCATTTGTTCTCTAGGCTTTCTTAACTTGTTAATCTCACTCCAAAACTTTTTCTTATTTTCAACAAAATTTGTTGATAACATCTCACCCACTCTCTCATTTGCTCTCTTTTTACATTGCTTCACCACTCTCTTAACCTCTCTCTTTTTCTCCATATACTCTTCCCTCCTTGCGTCACTTCTACATTGTAAAAACTTCTCATATGCTAACTTTTTCTCCCTTACTACTCTCTTTACATCATCATTCCACCAATCGCTCCTCTTCCCTCCTGCACCCACTTTCCTGTAACCACAAACTTCTGCTGAACACTCTAACACTACATTTTTAAACCTACCCCATACCTCTTCGACCCCATTGCCTATGCTCTCATTAGCCCATCTATCCTCCAATAGCTGTTTATATCTTACCCTAACTGCCTCCTCTTTTAGTTTATAAACCTTCACCTCTCTCTTCCCTGATGCTTCTATTCTCCTTGTATCCCATCTACCTTTTACTCTCAGTGTAGCTACAACTAGAAAGTGATCTGATATATCTGTGGCCCCTCTATAAACATGTACATCCTGAAGTCTTTTCAACAGTCTTTTATCTACCAATACATAATCCAACAAACTACTGTCATTTCGCCCTACATCATATCGTGTATACTTATTTATCCTCTTTTTCTTAAAATATGTATTACCTATAACTAAACCCCTTTCTATACAAAGTTCAATCAAAGGGCTCCCATTATCATTTACACCTGGCACCCCAAACTTACCTACCACACCCTCTCTAAAAGTTTCTCCTACTTTAGCATTCAGGTCCCCTACCACAATTACTCTCTCACTTGGTTCAAAGGCTCCTATACATTCACTTATCTCCCAAAATCTCTCTCTCTCCTCTGCATTCCTCTCTTCTCCAGGTGCATACACGCTTATTATGACCCACTTCTCGCATCCAACCTTTACTTTAATCCACATAATTCTTGAATTTACACATTCATATTCTCTTTTCTCCTTCCATAACTGATCATTTAACATTACTGCTACCCCTTCCTTTGCTCTAACTCTCTCAGATACTCCAGATTTAATCCCATTTATTTCCCCCCACTGAAACTCTCCTACCCCCTTCAGCTTTGTTTCGCTTAGAGCCAGGACATCCAACTTCTTTTCATTCACAACATCAGCAATCATCTGTTTCTTGTCATCCGCACTACATCCACGCACATTTAAGCATCCCAGTTTTATAAAGTTTTTCTTCTTCTCTTTTTTAGTAAATGTATACAGGAGAAGGGGTTACTAGCCCATTGCTCCCGGCATTTTAGTCGCCTCATACGACATGCATGGCTTACGGAGGAAAGATTCTTTTCCACTTCCCCATGGACAATAGAAGAAATAAAAAAGAACAAGAGCTATTTAGAAAAAGGAGAAAAACCTAGATGTATGTATATATATATATATATGCATGTGCGTGTCTGTGAAGTGTGACCAAAGTGTAAGTAGGAGTAGCAAGATATCCCTGTTATCTAGCGTGTTTATGAGACAGAAAAAGAAACCAGCAATCCTACCATCATGCAAAACAGTTACAGGTTTTTGTTTCACAGTCATCTGGCAGGACGGTAGTACTTCCCTGGGTGGTTGCTGTCTACCAACCTACCATGATATACCTCCTCAAACACCTTAGTGAAAAAAGTTAGTAAATTCATAAGACAGGAACGCCCCTTTGTAAAACCGTGTTGAGATTCATTAATCAATCTGTGCCTATCAAGATGGCTACGAATTGCTTCGGCAATTATTGATTCCATAAATTTTCCCACTATGGAGGTAAGGCTTATTGGTCTATAGTTCGAAGCCAAGGACCTGTCACCTGCCTTGTAAAAAGGTATTACATTTGCCATTTTCCACTTATCAGGCACTATGCCAGTTTGTAGTGATATGTTAAAAAGATTAGCCAAAGGTATGCTAAGTTCCTCTTTACGTTCCTTTAACACCCTTGCAAACAGTTCATCAGGGCCTGGGGATCTGTTAGGCTTTAGTTTCTCTATTTGTCTGAGGACCATGTCACTAGTTACTGCAATCATGTATAGTTTATTATCGTCCTGTTCTACATAATCTATTATTTCAGGAATATCGCTAGTATTTTCCTGGGTGAAAACTGAGAGGAAACAGGTATTGAGGATTTCACACACATCCTTATCACTGTTAGTGATCTGACCAGAGTTACTCTTAAGTGGGCCTACTTGTCCCTAATCTTACTTCTGTATACCTGAAAGAACCCTTTTGGGTTAGTCTTTGAATCCCTTGCGACCTTAGCCTCATAATCCCTTTTTGCTTTTCTTATTCCTTTCTTTATTTCTCTCTTTAATTGAATATATTGATTTCTTAACTGCCCATCCCCTCTTTTGATATGCCTATATATGCCTCTCTTTTGACCAACAAGATGTTTTTATCTATTGTTCATCCATTTGGGATCATTTTTGTTAGATCTAATTTCCCTACTTGGAACAAAAGTTGTCTGGGCAGCTAGAACTATGCTCTGAAAAACGTTATATTGGCAACCAAGATTACCTACCTGACCCATGGTCAGGACATCTCAATTTAGCCCACCCTGGTAATTTTTCAGTCCCATGCAGTCGGCCAAGTGAAAATCTGGGACAGAGATTTGACTGCAATTATCTGGGTAATTCCATGATATATTGAAACTAAGTGATTTGTGATTGCTCTCCCCAAGCTCATCAGTAAACTCAAGATTATTAATTAGTGACTCTTTGTTGGCAAGAACCAAGTCAAGCAGATTGTATGAAAGAGGGGAAGGCACCTAGGGATTTGCAGAGAGCGTGTATAATTTCTTTATAAAAAGGGAAGGGGACAAGAGAGATTGTAAAAATTATAGGGGAATAAGTTTACTGAGAAATGTGGCAGAGGTTTCAAGTAGTGTATGGAATAGGTAGTAAGTTACTAAATCCTGTAGAGAGTTTTATGAGTATACCAGGAAAAGTGTACATAGGGTTATTATTGAAAGAATTAGAGTTAAGACAGAGAGTAGGATTGCGGATGAGCAAGGAGACTTTAGAGTGGGTAGAGGATGTGTAGGCCAAGTGTTTACATTGAAGCATATATGTGAACAGTATTTAGGTAAAGGTAGGGAAGTTTTCATTGCATTTATGGATTTAGAAAAGGCATATGATAGAGTGGATACGGGAGTAATGTGGCAGATGTTGCAAGTACACCTACCATCCGACTTACGACCTGCTCGACATACGACGACTCGACTTACGACCATGCTTTTTATGCCTAATTTCTGGGAAATAAACAAGTGTTTGTGTTGTACACAGTGTTTAACCTAACCCTTACAGCATAAAATACAGTACTAACAGCAAAAAAGTAAAGTAAAACATGAAATACCCAAATAAAACAATAAAATAAAGTCATTACAAAAATGCTATACATGTATTGATATTCAGTAGTAAAGTTCGAATTACGTCCATTTCGACTTATGATCAGTTTCTCGGAACCGAACTCGGTCGTAAGTCGGATGGTAGGTGTATATGGAATAGGTAGTAAGTTACTAAATGCTGTAATCAGTTTTTATGAGGATAGTGAGGCTCAGGTCAGGGTGTGTAGAAGAGAGGGAGATTACTTCCCGGTAAAAGTAGGTCTTAGACAGGGATGTGTAATGTCACCATGGTTCTTTAATCCTTTGACTGTTTACGATGTATAAATACGTCTTACGAGCCAATGTTTCTGACGTATTTATACGCACAAATTCTAGCGGCTTCAAATCAAGCGGGAAAGGCCTGGTAGGCCTACATGTGAGAGAATGGGTCTCAGTGGTCGGTGTGAACCCTGTGAAAAAAATCTGGGACCCAGCGGTGCATTGTGGGAACGCCATCTTGGTAGTCCATTTTCACCATGCCTCTCAGTAAGAAGTTCCTCACTCCTCGGCGGATTGGAGGTCTTTTGTTCCCAAGTGATAGCTCTAACAGCGATGAAAATGTCAGTGACAGTGAATTCCAGGGTTTTGAAGTGAGTGTTACTGGAAAAAGTGCCCAGGATAATGTAATTAGTGATGAAAACCCAGATGACCCACAACCTTCCACCTCTGGTGCTGGGCCGGCTTGTTCACGTTCACGTTCGCCTGTACCAGGACGAAAGAGAAAACTATTTGGTCGTGTACAACGCCCAGATGATAGCAGTGAATGTGATAGTGATAGTGATTTCAAGGTCATTGAAAGCAGTTCTAGTGACAGTGAGGGTGAATATTCCCCAGTGAAGCGGCAGTATGTACGACGTAGCATGCGGTCTGGTAGTGTTTCATATGTTGTTCCAAGGGGAAGGAGAAAATCTGGGAGCACATCCCATGGCCCTACACCACGACCTGATAGTGAAGATGACGATATTGTAACGATGGGTATGAATGATGTGAGTGAGGGAGCAGGCAGTGGTGGTGATAGTGAGGGTGGCACGGCCCATGTGGCACCATCAGCGGGCCACGCTACTACCCACGCTGCTGACTCTGCACAACAACCAGCCTCACCCGACCCCACACTCCCACAACCTGCACTCCCACAACCTGCACAACCACAACCACGGTACAATATCCAGACCCCACCAGCAGACCGCATCTGGGATTGGCAGGATGGTGACGAGTTTGTTCCCAGTCCCCATGGCTTTGATGAAACACAAAGTGGAATAAAGCCATCATGTCCACTTGGGAACAATGCCAGTGAACTGGACTGCTTTGAGTTATTCTTCGATGAACCCCTGATGGACATCATTGTCAGGGAAACAAAAACATACTGTGATTACACCATGGCAAATACAATTCTCTCACCAAAATCACGGCTACACAAGTGGAAGGAGACAACTGTGGCAGAGATGTACCTGTTTTTTGCCACAATAATGCTTATGCCACATGTGTATAAGCACACTGTCACCACATACTGGGCAACAGAACGCCTGATTTCAACTCCAGGTTTTAGTGACATTACAGGTGTCAATCCTTTCCTGATACTGTTACGTATGTTACACTTTTCAGACAAAACCAGGCCTGACAGAAGTGACAGGTTATATAAGATAAGAAATGTGTTTATGTACCTGAAACAAAAGTGCTGCATGTATTTTTATCCCTTCAGGAAGCTTGTTATTGATGAGTCCTTGATTTTATTCAAAGGAAGACTCTCATTCAAGCAATATATACCAAGCAAGAGGAAACGCTTTGGTATAAAGCTATTTGTACTGTGTGATTGCAGAAGTGGTCTAGTTTTGGATATCACTGTGTACACTGGCAGTAATACTTTGAGAGATACCATGAAGTTATTGGGTATCTCTGGTGATGTGGTTCGAGCAATGATGGAACCATATCTTGGTAAGGGGCATATGTTATTTACTGATAACTGGTACACAAGCCCCTTACTCAGTGATTTCTTGCGAGTGAACTTGACAGACGTGTGTGGCACAGTGCGTCATAATCGTAATCATATGCCAAGGTTCGACACTGGCACTCGCAGAGGTGAGGTGCAAGCCTTTGCTGCCAATGACATCATGGCATTTCGGTGGCATGACAAACGTGATGTCACATTATTGACATCAGTTCACAGAAACGAAATGGTACACAGTGGCAGGCACAACAGAGAGACCAATGAACCTATTCTAAAGCCTGCAGCTGTCATGGACTACAACCTCAATATACGCTTAGTGGACAAATGTGACATGCAGATTGGGTTTGCAGACTGTGTACGCAAGAGTTGTAAGTGGTATATAAAACTTTTTTTCCATCTTGTTGATATCTCTATGCTGAATGCTTATAACATATACAAGTTGAAGACCAACAAAACACCAAAATATGGTGAATTTTGCTTGTCAGTAATCAGACAAATAATTGCAAAGTACCAAGGAGCAACACCTGCAATAGACCAGCGCCCACGAAATTACCAACACACATCTCGTTTCAGGCCTGGTGATCACTACCCCATGCAACTGCCTCCTACTACTGCCAAGAAAAATGCTCAGAAGAGGTGTTATGTATGTATGCATACCACAAAACGCCCACAAACACGCAGACACTCGTTTTATATGTGAGGAGTGTCAAGTGCCCCTCTGCATATACCCATGTTTCAAAGAGTTCCACAAGCTGCAGCAGTTCTAGGAACGTGTTTAGTGACTGTACATCTGTATATATATTATGGAACAATAGTAATAAACATTGTTTTGTATTGTTTGTGTAAACAAAGTGTATACACAAACTAGTAGTGATAAAGTTTGTCCTGTTATTGTGTTGTAAACAATGAGTGTATATTTGAAGAATGCACCTTACATTGGTCTCACAGGCCACATAAGTTACCTGGAACAGAAAAATATTGAAAAATGCAAGAAACCTTTGAATTAGAGTAAATAAAAGAATACCGGGTGGGTGGCATCGCCGCTGTTGCCGTACGCACGTCACTTTCTGCAAACTTTGCAGCTCTATATCTCGGTAAGTACTGATGGCAAAAATTTTTTTTAGGCTTAAAACACTCAGAAAAATATTCCTAACATTTTCATAAGAAAAAATAATTTTTTTTTTTTTTTAATATTTGGCGACATAGAATGACAGTTTCAGAGAGGGGCCTGAAACAGTCAAAGGGTTAACCCTTTGAGGGTCGACAGGCCCTCTCCGAGACTCGTTCTCAGGGTCGGCCAAATTAAAAAAAAAATTTTTTTTTCTTATGAAAAGATAGAGAATCTTTTCCCGATCATAATGACACCAAAACTATGAAATTTGATGGAAAACTTACGGAATTATGCTATCGCGAAGTTAGCAGTCTCGGCGATGTTTACGCATCGGCGATTTTGCCCACTTTGAGCCCCATTTTCGGCCAATTCCACTGTACTGGTCGACAAAAAAAACATGAATATTTCGCTAGAACTCCATTTTTTCTATCGAATGAGTGCAAGAAACCACCCACTTTTCAATTTCAACTATCCAGTACAGTGGTCAGAATTTAGCAATTTTGCCAAATTTCACACAAATTTCAAAAGATGCCAATTTCCGAATAGGGTCCAGAATAAACAAGAAAGACATTCCTGGCACTAAAATGACATTTCCTCTGTTCATTAGTCACGTCTCAAGGCCCCTCTTACATTATTTTGCTTTCCACTTTGAATTTTTATTCTCACAAAAACTAGAAGATTTACTGTCATGCAGACTACTGCATTAGTGTAAAAAATGGTATAAATAATACTGGCACACTTGCGAAAGAATATTAGACTCACCAGTTGACATGCATTGGATGCTTGGCATGATTTGTTTACTTTTGAACTTTGGTAAAAAGCAAACATTTCTGCTATTTTGAGCTCAATTTCAAGGTACTTTTCCTTGTAAAACCAGTCAAAATCATCTCTATTTCTGTAATATGTCTTCCATTCTATAAAATGAGACCAAGAAAACTAGAATACAACAATAAATACCATACGAAAATACAGTGCAAAATCGCTGTTTTACTCCCAAAAATCGGTCAAAGCTTTTTTTTCTCATTACACACTGTGTGCTGCAGGATTTTTTTTTTATACTGTGCACACTGACCACATAGACCCATTTTTTCATATGTAGGCCTACCAGCTTTCTCCCACTAGATTTGAGGGCGCCAGAATTCAGGCATACTAGAACGTCAAAAACCCTGGGTTGTAAGCCGTACTAGTACGGCCGAAACCCCCAAAGGGTTAACCCTTTGAGGGTCCGTCCCGTAGATCTACGGCTTTACGTTCAGGGTCCAAACTGTAGATCTACGTCATGAGCTCAGCTCACTCTGATAAACTGTGACTGGTACATTTGGGCCTAGATATGAGAGAATACATCTATGTGGCATGTGTGCACTACATAAAACAGATCCTGCAGCACGCTGTGTATAATGAGAGAAAAAACTGAAATCATGATTTTTCTATTAAAACAGCGACTTTGCAGTGTTTTTTCGTATGGTTTTTATAGTTCTATTTGCGATTTCTTGGTCTCATTTGATAGAATGGAAGACATATTACAGAAATAGAGATGATTTTGATTGGTTTTAGCACTGGAAATGGCTTGAAACCGAGCTCAAAGTAGCAGAAATGTTAAATTTTTGCCAATATTCAAGAGTAAACAAACGACCTCACACGTCTAATACACGCCAGCTGGTGGGTCTAATATACATTAACAAATATGGTGATGATATTTATACAATTATTACAGTATTGCATAACAGTAAATCTTCTATTTTTTGGTGTGAATAAAAATTCATTATGTGAATAAAAAATAAAAATGGAATTTATTTGTAAAGCCTCAAAACATAACTAATGAACAGAGGAAATGTTAGTTTAGTTCCAGGAATACCTACATTGTTTATTCTGGACCCTATTTTAAAATTGGAATATTTTGAACTTTGTGTTAAATTGGCCAAATTAACAATTTCCGATCACTTTAATTTGTAGTTGAAACAGTTGACTTGGCGATTTCTTGTGCTCAATCGATAGAATAGAAGTAATACTAGTGAAATAGCTAAGAATTTGGTTGACTGGAATAATGTAATTAGCCTAAAATGGGAGTCAAAGTCGGCAAAATCGTTGATTCGTAAATATCACTGACACATCAAAATTCGCGAGAGCATAATTTCGTCAATTTTCCATCAAATTTCGTACTTTTTGCTTTATTACCTTCACAAAAAGATTCTCTACCATTTCATAAGAAAAAATAAAAAAATTTTTTTTTTTAAATTCTTGGACACTGGGGCACCACTTCAGATTTGGGCCTTGGATCCTGAAGGGGTTAATATACAGTATTTATAGATTGGGTTGTAAAAATAGTAAATACTAGGGTGTTGGGGAGGGCAGGGATTAAATTATGGGGAATCAAATACAAAATGGGAGTTGACACAGTTACTAGTATTTTGTTGATGATACTGTACTTATGGGTGATTCTAAAGAAAAGTGGCAAAGGTTAGTGGACGAGTTTGGGAGGGTGTATAAAGGAGAAAGTTGAAAGTGAACATAGAGAAGAGTAAGGTGATAAGGGTATCAAATGATTTAGATAAAGAAAAACTGGATATCACATTGGAGAGAAGGAGTATGCAAGAAGTGAATATTTTCAGATATTTGGGAGTTGATGTGTCAGCGAATGGGTTTATGAAGGATGAAGTTCACCATAAATTGATCAGGGAAAAAGGTGAGTGGTGTGTTGAGGTATATGTGGAGACAAAAAAGTTATCAATGGAGGCAAAGAAGAGAATGTATGAAAGTATAGTGGTACCGACACTCTTATATAGGTGTGAAGGTTGGGTTGTAAATGCTGCAGCGAGGAGGCAGTTGGAGGCAGTGGAGATGTCCTGTCTAAAGGCAATGTGTGGCTTAAATATTATGCCGAGAATTCGAAGTGTGGAAATTAGGAGGAGGAGTGGAGTTAATAAAAGTATTAGTCAGAGGGCTGAAGAGGGGTTGTTGAGGTGGTTTGGTCATTTAGAGAATGGATCAAAGTAGAATGACATGGAGAGCATATAAATCTGTAGGGAAAGGAAGGCGGGGCAGGGGTTGTCCTCGAAAAGGTTGGAGGGAAGGGGTAAAGGAGGTTTTATTGGATAAGGGTTTGGACTTCCAGCAAGCATGCATGAGCATGTTAGATAGGAGTGAATGGCTTTTGGGACCTGACAAGCTGTTGGAGTGTGAGCAAGGTAATATTTAGTGTAGGGATTCAGGGAAACCGGTTATTTTCTTATAGTCGGACTTGAGTCCTGGAAATGGAAAGTACAATGCCTGCACTTTAAAGGAGGGGTTTGGGATATTGGCAGTTTGGAGGGATATGTTGTGTATCTTTATACGTATATGCTTCTAAACTGTTGTATTCTGAGCACCTCTGCAAAAGCAGTGATAATGTGTGAGTGTGGTGAAAGTGTTGAATGATGATGAAAGTATTTTCTTTTTGGGGATTTTCTTTCTTTTTTGGGTCACCCTGCCTCGGTGGGAGACGACCAACTTGTTGAAAAAAAAAAAAAAAATTCAGGGAAACTGGTTATTTTTATATAGCCAGACCCCGAGTACTGGAAATGGGAAGTGCAATGCCTGCACTTTAAAGGAAGGGTTTGGGATACTGGCAGTTTGGAGGGACAACTAAACTGTCATACCTGAGCGCCTCTGCAAAGACAGTGATTATGTATGAGTGACGGTTAAAAGTGCTGAATATTGATGAAAGTATTTTCTTTCTTTCTTTTTGGGTCACCCTGCCTCGGTGGGAAGCGGCCGATGTGTTAAAAAAAAAAAAATAATATGTGCTTATGACTCCCCACCCCAAAGAAAGTCAAACAAAATGTGTTATATTTCGTATTTCATTAAAATAATGAAGTCTTGGACACTAAACATTGTAGATGTCATCTGTTCATCTAGGAATGTGTTATGTACCCATATATTAAATGAAATTTAGTTACTAAATGAACTTGCTCAATAAGGCAAGGGGGAAGCTAGTTTTGATGCTAGTGTTTGACACAGTATACTGCCTATTTCCAGAGAAAATGGACATGACATTCCATCCAGAGAAAATAGAGAAGATTAAAACACCACCAGTGACTTATAAAATTATTACACATTCTTTTCTTCAGGCTTAAATGTGCGTGGATGTAGTGCGGATGACAAGAAACAGATGATTGCTGATGTTATGAATGAAAAGAAGTTGGATGTCCTGGCCCTAAGCGAAACAAAGCTGAAGGGGGTAGGAGAGTTTCAGTGGGGGGAAATAAATGGGATTAAATCTGGAGTATCTGAGAGAGTTAGAGCAAAGGAAGGGGTAGCAGTAATGTTAAATGATCAGTTATGGAAGGAGAAAAGAGAATATGAATGTGTAAATTCAAGAATTATGTGGATTAAAGTAAAGGTTGGATGCGAGAAGTGGGTCATAATAAGCGTGTATGCACCTGGAGAAGAGAGGAATGCAGAGGAGAGAGAGAGATTTTGGGAGATGTTAAGTGAATGTATAGGAGCCTTTGAACCAAGTGAGAGAGTAATTGTGGTAGGGGACTTGAATGCTAAAGTAGGAGAAACTTTTAGAGAGGGTGTGGTAGGTAAGTTTGGGGTGCCAGGTGTAAATGATAATGGGAGCCCTTTGATTGAACTTTGTATAGAAAGGGGTTTAGTTATAGGTAATACATATTTTAAGAAAAAGAGGATAAATAAGTATACACGATATGATGTAGGGCGAAATGACAGTAGTTTGTTGGATTATGTATTGGTAGATAAAAGACTGTTGAGTAGACTTCAGGATGTACATGTTTATAGAGGGGCCACAGATATATCAGATCACTTTCTAGTTGTAGCTACACTGAGAGTAAAAGGTAGATGGGATACAAGGAGAATAGAAGCATCAGGGAAGAGAGAGGTGAAGGTTTATAAACTAAAAGAGGAGGCAGTTAGGGTAAGATACAAACAGCTATTGGAGGATAGATGGGCTAATGAGAGCATAGGCAATGGGGTCGAAGAGGTATGGGGTAGGTTTAAAAATGTAGTGTTAGAGTGTTCAGCAGAAGTTTGTGGTTACAGGAAAGTGGGTGCAGGAGGGAAGAGGAGCGATTGGTGGAATGATGATGTAAAGAGAGTAGTAAGGGAGAAAAAGTTAGCATATGAGAAGTTTTTACAAAGTAGAAGTGATGCAAGGAGGGAAGAGTATATGGAGAAAAAGAGAGAAGTTAAGAGAGTGGTGAAGCAATGTAAAAAGAGAGCAAATGAGAGAGTGGGTGAGATGTTATCAACAAATTTTGTTGAAAATAAGAAAAAGTTTTGGAGTGAGATTAACAAGTTAAGAAAGCCTAGAGAACAAATGGATTTGTCAGTTAAAAATA
This sequence comes from Cherax quadricarinatus, assembly GCF_038502225.1. Lineage (NCBI taxonomy): Eukaryota > Metazoa > Arthropoda > Malacostraca > Decapoda > Parastacidae > Cherax > Cherax quadricarinatus. The sequence continues at coordinate 8,839,877 of NC_091307.1, forward strand.
GGAGAGGAGAGTTATTAAATGGAGAGTTAGAGGTATTGGGAAGATGGAAGGAATATTTTGAGGAATTGTTAAATGTTGATGAAGATAGGGAAGCTGTGATTTCGTGTATAGGGCAAGGAGGAATAACATCTTGTAGGAGTGAGGAAGAGCCAGTTGTGAGTGTGGGGGAAGTTCGTGAGGCAGTAGGTAAAATGAAAGGGGGTAAGGCAGCCGGGATTGATGGGATAAAGATAGAAATGTTAAAAGCAGGTGGGGATATAGTTTTGGAGTGGTTGGTGCAATTATTTAATAAATGTATGGAAGAAGGTAAGGTACCTAGGGATTGGCAGAGAGCATGCATAGTTCCTTTGTATAAAGGCAAAGGGGATAAAAGAGAGTGCAAAAATTATAGGGGGATAAGTCTGTTGAGTGTACCTGGTAAAGTGTATGGTAGAGTTATAATTGAAAGAATTAAGAGTAAGACGGAGAATAGGATAGCAGATGAACAAGGAGGCTTTAGGAAAGGTAGGGGGTGTGTGGACCAGGTGTTTACAGTGAAACATATAAGTGAACAGTATTTAGATAAGGCTAAAGAGGTCTTTGTGGCATTTATGGATTTGGAAAAGGCGTATGACAGGGTGGATAGGGGGGCAATGTGGCAGATGTTGCAAGTGTATGGTGTAGGAGGTAGGTTACTGAAAGCAGTGAAGAGTTTTTACGAGGATAGTGAGGCTCAAGTTAGAGTATGTAGGAAAGAGGGAAATTTTTTCCCAGTAAAAGTAGGCCTGGCTGCAGGCACTGTACTTCTCACCTCCAGGACTCAAGTCTAGCTAACCAGTTTCCTCTGAATCCCATCACAAAATGTTACCTCTTTCCCACCCAACAGTTCATCAAGTCCTAAAAACCATTTGCCTCCACTCACTAATAACACACACACACACACACACACTGGATGTCCAAGCCCCTTGCACACAAAACCTCCTTTACCCTACCCTCTCTCCAACCTCTACTAGGGCAACCCCAACCTTGCCTTCCCTCCACTTCAGATTCATACACCTTCAAGTCATCCTATTTTCTCAATCCTCTCTAAATGTCCAAACCACCTCAACAACCCCATCTCAGCCCTCTGGATATCTTTAATAACTCCGCACTCCCCTTCCCCTACTCTCCAAGCTACGAATTCCCTGAATAATATTTACACCACACACACTGCCTCCTCCTCACTACAGATGCCTCAATGTACCACCCACGTTTTTCCTTTCAACAATTCTATGGTTCACCTTATCTTTCATATACCCTTCCACCAACAAGTCCACTCCCAAATTTCTGAAGACAATCACTTCCTCCATATTCCCTCCTCACAATCTGATATTCAATCTTTCATTACTCAACTTATTTCTTACCTTCATCATCTTGCTCTTTCCTACATTCACTTTTAATTTCCTTCTTATAAATACCCTCTCAAATTCATCCACCAGATGAATTTTACCTTAGTCTTTGTTTTGCTAGTAGATGTGGAAATATTTTGAGATGGTTATGCAAGTCAAATGAGAAGTAGATAGCAATTGTCATCTGTTTTATTAGCGGACACCACTCATGTATCTGCCATATGGCTTTATTTATAATAGTAACAGGGAAGAATTTTGTCCTACCTTAAATTCCTTGTTCTCTTGCTTGTTGATAAAGAAGTATATAGAAATGGCTGTGATTAATGACCAGTAGACAGTTATGAGACCTCTGTTTTATCATCCAACTACTGTGGATGGGCATCTATTGAGGTAAACAGAGCCACTGCAGCATATACCTCGTTGAACCAGAATCATCAACTGGATTTTCCCAAGTTATACAAAACTCTGAATAGAAAAGTTTTCATGCTTGAGCATGATATTCAAGTTTTACAGGGTTTGGGTCACTTTGCCTCGGCAAAGTGACCCAAACAAGAAAACAGATTACCCCTCTGACTGCAACACCCCAACCCCTTCTTCAGAGAAAAGGCACTGCCTTTTCCATCTACAGGTTTCAAGTCCGGCTTCACATAAATGCATTATAATAAAGCATTCTGGACTGCGTTAACTCTGAGGACTATGTGGTTAGCACTTAGTCTCTAAACACTATGTAGTCTTATCTATACTGAATTTGTTGGTTGTAATCCATATGCATACTTACTTTCACTTGAGTTGCCTGATCCATAAGAGGAGAATTCACAAGCTTTTTTCTGAGTTTTGCATCTGTTATCATTGTTATGTACAAAAGCAATAGAGTCAGCTTTGTCAGCTCCACTTGACTTCCTGCAGCAACATCCTCAAAGCAAATAAGCTTTGGACCAGCAAAGTGCTCTGCAATAATAATAAAAACAGTCAAATCTTTATTGTAGGCAAATGACCATATGTTATACAAAGCTATACATTAGGGTAGTCTACTAATAATAAAAATGGATTTCTGAATTTCTCATTTCAACCCTTCATTGAGTTTCTGTTGTGCTAAGAAATTATTTCCTAGATATAAAGTTTTATGACGATTGGATTTCATTTAGAGGTGCCCCACAACACCAAATTTTCACTGCTATAAATTGGGAAATACCATTAATATTATTAATACTAAAAAATTTTTTAAGTACAAGCCATCTCCCACTGAGGTAGAGTGACCTGAAAAAGAAATGTTTTCACCATCACTCACTCCTGTAGCTCAAATGTTAGCGAACTCAGCACACAATGAGGTCCAGGGGTTGATCCCTAGTACAGGTGGAAACATTAGGACATGTTTCCTTAAGACAGCTGCTGTCCATGTTCACCTATCAGTAAAATAGATACAGTAGGACCCCACTTATATGGCAGGTTAGGTTCCAGGCTACCACCGTGAAGCAGAAATCGCTGTACAGTGGAACGCCCTTTTTTTCCACTTATAAATGTATATAAATACAAGATAAGTTTACACTAACATATATTAAGTTAGCAATAGAACTAGGCATTAAAAACAATAAAAAAGTAAAATAAACATATAGTACACTCATTACTTACTTTAAAATATTTGTAGTCTTAATCTAGGGTGAGATGAGTAGTATTTATTGTAAGAAATCAAGTGTGGTATGTATGGTAGCCAGCCAGGCCAACCCACCCACACATAATATTCTATGATATTTAAGCATCCTAGAGTGATAAAATGCATATACAGTTCACTCATTACTAACTTAAAATATTTGTAGTCTTAGTCTAGGGTCTGGGGAGAATAAACGAGATAAAACAAATAAATGAGAGAGAGAGAGAGAATGAGTATATGAGAGAGGACACTCATGGAGTTATGTAAACAAACAAAGTCTACACATCTGGTTTGTGTACAAGTTACACTGTGTACTAGTTGTCTCTACGTTGATTTTTTTTTTTTATCACACTGGCCGATTCCCACCAAGGCAGGGTGGCCCGAAAAAGAAAAACTTTCACCATCATTCACTCCATCACTGTCTTGCCAGAAGGGTGCTTTACACTACAGTTTTTAAACTGCAACATTAACACCCCTCCTTCAGAGTGCAGGCACTGTACTTCCCATCTCCAGGACTCAAGTCCGGCCTGCCGGTTTCCCTGAATCCCTTCATAAATGTTACTTTGCTCACACTCCAACAGCACGTCAAGTATTAAAAAACATTTGTCTCCATTCACTCCTATCAAACACGCTCACGCATGCCTGCTGGAAGTCCAAGCCCCTCGCACACAAAACCTCCTTTACCCCCTCCCTCCAACCTTTCCTAGGCCGACCCCTACCCCGCCTTCCTTCCACTAGACTGATACACTCTTGAAGTCATTCTGTTTCGCTCCATTCTCTCTACATGTCCGAACCACCTCAACAACCCTTCCTCAGCCCTCTGGGCAACAGTTTTGGTAATCCCGCACCTCCTCCTAACTTCCAAACTACGAATTCTCTGCATTATATTCACACCACACATTGCCCTCAGACATGACATCTCCACTGCCTCCAGCCTTCTCCTCGCTGCAACATTCATCACCCACGCTTCACACCCATATAAGAGCGTTGGTAAAACTATACTCTCATACATTCCCCTCTTTGCCTCCAAGGACAAAGTTCTGTCTCCACAGACTCCTAAGTGCACCACTCACTCTTTTTCCCTCATCAATTCTATGATTCACCTCATCTTTCATAGACCCATCTGCTGACACGTCCACTCCCAAATATCTGAATACGTTCACCTCCTCCATACTCTCTCCCTCCAATCTGATATTCAATCTTTCATCACCTAATCTTTTTGTTATCCTCATAACCTTACTCGTTCCTGTATTCACCTTTAATTTTCTTCTTTTGCACACCCTACCAAATTCATCCACCAATCTCTGCAACTTCTCTTCAGAATCTCCCAAGAGCACAGTGTCATCAGCAAAGAGCAGCTGTGACAACTCCCACTTTGTGTGTGATTCTTTATCTTTTAACTCCACGCCTCTTGCCAAGACCCTCGCATTTACTTCTCTTACAACCCCATCTATAAATATATTAAACAACCACGGTGACATCACACATCCTTGTCTAAGGCCTACTTTTACTGGGAAAAAATTTCCCTCTTTCCTACATACTCTAACTTGAGCCTCACTATCCTCGTAAAAACTCTTCACTGCTTTCAGTAACCTACCTCCTACACCATACACTTGCAACATCTGCCACATTGCCCCCCTATCCACCCTGTCATACGCCTTTTCCAAATCCATAAATGCCACAAAGACCTCTTTAGCCTTATCTAAATACTGTTCACTTATATGTTTCACTGTAAACACCTGGTCCACACACCCCCTACCTTTCCTAAATCCTCCTTGTTCATCTGCTATCCTATTTTCCGTCTTACTCTTAATTCTTTCAATTATAACTCTACCATACACTTTACCAGGTATACTCAACAGACTTATCCCCCTATAATTTTTGCACTCTCTTTTATCCCCTTTGCCTTTATACAAAGGAACTATGCATGCTCTCTGCCAATCCCTAGGTACCTTACCCTCTTCCATACATTTATTAAATAATTGCACCAACCACTCCAAAACTATATCCCCACCTGCTTTTAACATTTCTATCTTTATCCCATCAATCCCAGCTGCCTTACCCCCTTTCATTTTACCTACTGCCTCACGAACTTCCCCCACACTCACAACTGGCTCTTCCTCACTCCTACAAGATGTTATTCCTCCTTGCCCTATACATGAAATCACAGCTTCCCTATCTTCATCAACATTTAACAATTCCTCAAAATATTCCCTCCATCTTCCCAATACCTCTAACTCTCCATTTAATAACTCTCCTCTCCTATTTTTAACTAACAAATCCATTTGTTCTCTAGGCTTTCTTAACTTGTTAATCTCACTCCAAAACTTTTTCTTATTTTCAACAAAATTTGTTGATAACATCTCACCCACTCTCTCATTTGCTCTCTTTTTACATTGCTTCACCACTCTCTTAACCTCTCTCTTTTTCTCCATATACTCTTCCCTCCTTACATCACTTCTACTTTGTAAAAACTTCTCATATGCTAACTTTTTCTCCCTTACTACTCTACGTATCTACGTTGATACGGTAGAATAAATAAAGAGGAACACTCCCATTCTCGTGTAACACCATTTTTAGAACACATATGCTGCTATGTATGATAATCTATGTAACTATATTTGTGTATACCTGAATAAACTTACTTACTTACTTACATACGAAGGGAAGAATTTTTTAGTTACCCCCAGTAACACATTTTCTCTTATGTTAGACTAGAGAAAATGTTATTCTACTGTGGGGTGTATTTCTCATCTTTATATGTTATGTATCATGTTTATTGTATAATTTTGAAGAAATATCATAGATGGATTAATGAAAATATGTACAGTGGACCCCCAGTTATTGGCCAGTTTGGTTATCGGATAACTCGGTTATTGGCCGTTTTTTCGGCGCCCGGTTATCGGCCGTTTGCTCGGTTATCGGCCATTTGGGACACGTCCATCTGCCGGCTGGGGCTGCTTGTGCATCAGTTTGGCTTTGTCTCTTGGTGGCTGAGGAAGCTTCTGCTTATACATCCAAACATTTTCCTTATTTCCCATTGTAGTTTGTGTTATTTTTGCAAAACAACTGTGAAATATGGAACCATGGCTCCAAAGAAAGTGAGAAACACCATGGAATTTAAGCGTGAAGTGATACAAAAGTTTGAAAGTGGTATGAAGGTGGTGGAACTTCCAGGATGTACAGCATGAATAAATCAACAATTACATCCATCATGGCAAAGAAAGAACAAATCAAAGATGCTAATGTTGCAAAAGGAGTAACTTGTCTAACTAAACAAAGGCTACCAATAATGGAAGAGATGGAAAAGTTATTATTATTGTGGATTAAGGAAAAAGAATTAGTGGGAGACAGTGTTAAGGAGTCTATTATTTGTGAAAAGGCAAGGCAGTTGCATGAGGATCTTGCAAAGAAAATGCCTGGAACAAGTGCTGCAGTTCGTGAATTTAGGGCCAGCAAAGGATGGTTTGATAGATTTAAGAAGCGTATTGGCATACAGTGTTGTAAGGCATGGTGAGGCTGCAAGTTCTGACAAATGTGTGGCTGAAAAGTATGTTCATGAATTCCAGGACTATGTAAAGGCTGAAGGTTTCGAAAGCCAACAAGTGTTCAATTGTGATGAAACAGGCCTGTTTTGGAAGAAAATGCCAAACAGGACCTACATTACTCAGGAGGAAAAGGCGCTGCCAGGACACAAGCCTATGAAAGACAGGCTTACTCTTTCGTTGTGTGGTAATGCTAGTGGGGATTTCAAAGTGAAGCCTTCACTCATGTATCACTCAGAAAATCCCAGTGTGTTCAAGAAAAACAATGTCATGAAGAATAGATTGTGTGTGATGTGGAAAGTTAATCATAAGGCATGGGTCACAAGGCAAATTTTCAAAGAGTGGGTTAAAGATGTGTTTGGCCCAAGTGTGAAAAAAATACCTCCTGGAAAAGAAATTGCCACTCAAGTGCCTCCTGTTACTGGACAATGCTCCTGCACATCCTCCAGACTTGCAAGACCAAGTGTTAAGGGACTTCAATTTCATCACAGTGAAGTTCTTGCCTCCTAACACCACTCCTCTCCTCCAGCCCATGGACCAGCAGGTCATTTCTAACTTCAAAAAACTCTACACAAAAGCAGTGTTTCAAAAGTGCTTTGAAGTGGCATCAGACACTCAGTTGACCCTAAGACAGTTCTGGAGGAATCACTTCACTATCCTTGACTGCATAAGCCTTATAGGTAAGGCTTGGGAGGGAGTGACTTGCAGGACTTTGAACTCTGCTTGGAGAAAACTGTGACCAGATTGTTTCCAAAAAAGGAATTTTGAAGGGTTTGAGGCTGACCCTGACACTGCCGACCCTGTGGACTCTATTGTGGCACTGGGGAAATCCCTGGGGTTGGAGGCAAGTGGCAAGGGTGTGGAAGAGTTGGTGGAGGACCACAGGGAAGAGCTAACCACTGAAGAGCTGCAAGAGCTTCATCTCAAACAGCAACAGACCGCAGCTGAGGAACTTGCTTCAGAGGGGTAAAATGAGGGAGTGAAGGAGGTGCCTTCTTCAGAGATTGAAGAGGTGTGTGCAATGTGCACTAGGGTACAAACTTTTGTAGAGAAACACCACCGTGACAAAGCTGAAACAAGCCATATCTGCAACATGTTTAGTGACAAAACCTTGTCCTACTTCAGGAAAATCTTAGAGAGTCACCAGAAACAGATTACTCTGGACAGTTATTTTGTGAGACAGGGGTCCAGTGACTCTCAAGCTGATCCTAGTGGCATTAAAAGACAGAGAAGGGAAGTAACCCCAGAGAAGGCTTTGCTACCTAAAGTCTTTATGGAGGGGGATTCCCCTTCCAAACACTAACACCTCCCTCTTTCCTCCTCCCTGTCTTCCAGAAGCCAGCATTAGCCTTCAATAAACATATGTAATACTTACATAATTGTTAAAAAAATTATTTTTTTTTTTGTGAATATTTTTCTTTGGAATGGATTAATTGTATTTCCATTAATTATTATGGGAAATATTAATTCGGTTTTCGGCCATTTCGGTTATCGGCCGACCTTCTGGAACGGATTATGGCCGATAACGGGGGGTCCACTGTACATTAACGTAATACACAACATTCAATGACTCGGTGATTATTATTATTATTATTATTATTATTATTATTATTATTATTATTATCATTACTAATATGGTGTCTCAAGACATAAGACACTCTTACTGATTTTAATGTGTACCTGCATGCCAGCACAGTGTTTAAGTTTATTTAGGTACAGGTAAACATAAGTATAATTATCAGAGTACAATATACATAAAATATGAAATAACTTAAAACACTTGAAATTTTGAAGTTTCTAGACATAATAGAGACTTAGTGCCTAAGAATCTCACGGAGAATGTAAACAAACTGGGTGGGGCATGGACGTATTAGAAAGTCAGGTGGGGGGAGCCGTATAGAGAGTTTTGGTCATAATTTGAAATGACCGTATTAGTGGAACGCCGTAAAGCGAAACGTTGTAAAGCGGGGCCTTACTGTACCTAGGTGTTAGTCAACTGGCATGGATCACATCCTGGGACAAAACTAACCTAATTTGCCCAAAATGCTCTGCATAACAAGGGACTCTCTATATGATCTTTATTTCTACATGTACAAGGTCTACAAACCTAGCTATCATTGATGTCTGCTAAGCCTGTATACTTTGTACCTGTAGAAATAAAGATTATTATTCTTTCATCGTTCAACAAACTGGCCATATCCCACCAAGATTATTATTATTATTATTACAGCCTTGCCAGAGGTGTGCCAATACTACAGTTCAAAACATCCCCGCCTTTTCTTCAGGGTGAAGACATTGTACGTACTTCCCACCTATATGACCTAGGTCCAGCTCATCAGTTTTCCTGAATCCCTTCATAAATGTTACCTTGCTCACACTCAAACAGCATATCAGGTCATTCAAACCACTTGCCTCCAATCACTTCTATTTAATATGTTTACATATACTTGCTGGATGTCTAAGCCTCTCACATATAAAATCTCCTCTCTCTCCACCCTTTCCTAAGAGAACCCCTACCCCACCTCTCCTCCACTACACATTTATGCACCCTCCAAGTCATCCTATATTGCTCCATCCTCTCCAAATGTCCAAACCACCTCAACATCCCCACATCAACCCTCTGGATAATACTTTTAGTAATCCCGCAAATCCTCCTAATCTCCAAGCAACAAATTCTCTGCATAATACAGGCACTCCTCAACTTATATTTTGACTTTACGATGATGCAAATGCAACAACTGGTATTTTGACTTTATGATGGTGCGAAAGCAACGACTTAGGTATTTTAACTTTACAATGGTACAAAAGCAATGACTGGTATTTTGACTTTATGATGGTGCAAAAGTAATGACTTTGGTATTTTAACTTTACAATGGTACAAAGCAATGACTAGTATTTTGACTTTATGATGGTGCAAAAGTAATGACTTTGGTATTTTAACTTTACAATGGTACAAAAGCAATGACTAGTATTTTGACTTTATGATGGTGCAAAAGCAATGACTTTGGTATTTTGACTATGATGGTGTCAAAGCAATGACTCTGGAGATAAAACGTAAGACCTATTATGAAGGCAGCAAGTCCATAACTTATATTCATTTATTTACTTTTCAATACTGATACGTATTTAATTAATTACAGTAATTATTTGTTTATTTACTTACTCAGTGACAGTAGATAAAAGTACCATCTAACTTACGACCTACTCGACACACGACCGCTTGTACTCACAGCCATACTGTTTACAGCATAGCTTATTTTGTACTTTTCTGCTCATGCATACGAATGTCATCGTATGTTTTCATGCATACAAATGTTTTGTATGCAAATAAATAACTGTGTTGTACACAGTGTTTCTCCTAAACCTTACAGTATAAAATACAGTACTAACAGCATAACGTTCGACTTGCGTCCATTTTGACTTACGACCAGTTGGTTGAAACCAAGTTCAGTCGTAAGTCAGATGGTACTTGTATTTATTTACTTATCTTATCATTCGCATTTGAATTACGATATTTTACTTACAATGGGTTTATCGGAATGCAACTCCATCATAAGTCAAGGAAAACCTGTATTCACATCACGCACTGCCCTCAGACACATATTCACTTATTGAAGAAACGTTCACCACACAGTGGCTTCACAACCCATGCTTCACACCCACGTAAGTGTTGGAGCCACTATACTTTCATACCTTATCCTTTTTGCCTCCATGGATAATGTTCTTGTCCCCACAGATGCCTCAAAGCACCATTCACCTTCTCCCCCTTGTCAAGTCTATTTCTTCTCATATGTACCTTTGTGTGCCATAGACCAGGGTAGTCCAACTACAGGCCTGTGAGCCACAAGTGGTCTGTGGGTAGATTTTTTGTTGCCCGCAAGCACTCATATTAATATACGAGTAGAATAATTTCTGTATAAACTCAGGTGGGAAGTACAATGACTGCACGTTCAAGAGAGGTCTGGGATACTTGCTGTTTAGAGCGACACCTAAACTGTTATATCTACACGCCTCTACAAAGTGATAGTGTACTCACCTAATTGTGGTTGCAGGGGTTGAGACTCAGCTCCTGGCCCCACCTCTTCGCTGATCGCTACTAGGTCTTCTCTCTCTCTGCTGCCTGAGCTTTGTCATATCTCATCTTAAAGCTATGTATGGTTCCTACCTCCACTATGTCACTTTCTAGGCTATTCCACTTCCTGACGACTCTATGACTGAAGAAATACTTCTTGACATCCCTGTGAATCGTCTGAGTCTTCAGCTTCCAATTGTGAGCCCTTGTTTCTGTGTCCCCTCTCTGGAACGTCCTGTCTCTGTCCGCCTTATCTATTCCCCGCAGTATCTTGTGAGTGATGGTGAAAGTGTTTCTTTTTCTGAGGATCACTGCCTCAGTGGGAGATAGGCAGCATGTTAAAAAAATATTTATTAACACGTCGGCCATTTCCCACCGAGGTAGGGTGACCCAAAAAAGCCAGAAAAAATTTTCATCATTCAACACTTTCATACATAATCATGGTCTTTGCAGAGGTGCTCAGATACAACAGTTTAGATGTCACTCCGAACAGCCAATACCCCAAACCCTTCTTTAAAGTGCAGGCATTATACTTCCCACCTCCAGGACTGAAGTCAGGCTAACTGGTTCCCCTGAATCCCTTCACAAATTATTACCCTGCTTACACTCCAACTGCTCATCAGGTCCCAAAAACTATTCATCTCCATTCACTCCTGTTTCCCAATTTGTGACCCTCCACTGAAAAGTTTAGTGCTGAAATGACCCATGGTGTCGAAGAAACTGGACAACCCTGCGTATAGACTTTCACTTCAGTTCCCCCATCAAGAATCACAATGTCTTCAACCACCCCCGACCTTGACCAGTTCAAAATGACTGTTATATCATATTATCCCTTTTTCTGTCTCTCGTGTAGATCTACATTATTCAGACCAGTGGCGCTTAGGTAGATCTATGTCTTCATCACAGCTGTGAGCTAATATTTACTGTAAGCAGTAAATACTGGCCTTGATATGAGAGAATGGGTTTGTATGTACTGTATAAAAAAAAAACCTTTCCCATGCAGTGCATAATGGGAACAGCTAACTTCTGACCTTGTGTTTGAGCTAAAATAGTGAATGAGGCATTTTCTGAAGAGGTTTTCATCATGCACTGTGTGAGGAAGGATATTTTTTATGTGCACACTCGCTGCACAATTCTTTCATGTCTAGGCCAAAATTTACTGTTCACAGCTTATCCAAGAGAGCTGAGCTCAAAACTTACATCTCCATAAGTGACCCTGGTGTCAATAATGTACACCTACATACAAGACAGCAAACAGGTTAATGAAAAGAGGAAAGGTTGCTTTAGTGGCTGGAATGCCTGTAGTGTTTATTTTGTACTTTGTTTTAAACTTGGAATTTGTTAAATTTTGCATAAAATTGGTCAAATTACCATCTCTTGCACAATTTATTGGATAGCTCTGATAGATGGTCAGATTTTTGCACTTATTCAATAAAACAGAAGACATTTTAGTGAAAGTCAGGAACTGGGATAGTTTGAGCAATGGAATTGACCTAAAATAGACCTCAAAGTGAAAGAAATGTGTAAATTGTGCCCAAACTGCAACCTTCATGCATGCCTAATTCTGTTTTCCATTAAACTTTGCCTGCTTGGTGTTATTACTCCCAGAAAAAGTTTCTCTACCATTTTTATGATAAAACTATTTTTCTTTAAATTGCAACATTGAGAGGACTTTTGTTTTCAGGGGTCGTGACAGTGAAAGGGTTAACCAGAAAACAAAAGCTATAGTTATAAATACGAACACTACATAATTTAAATGAAGATACAGTAATTCAACAATATGATGAAGTCATTAACACAACCAGTGAACAGACCATACATTGCCTACCTTTTATGATGACGTCCAACTGAGGCATTAAGACGAGCAAATCTGAGTTTCTTCTATCTTCATTCTTCCTGCAACATAAAAGTATTTTTCGATTAACTTTGCAAGACAATAAGATAATCCAATAATATTATAAAGATAAGACTCACAAAATAAAATTATTATAATCAAAAAGAAGTGCTAAGTCACAAGGGCTATACAGCACAAAATAATAAAAACACCATTGCATTCGCACTATTACAATTTTGAGAGTTACGATCAAAGGCTTGAGGCAACTCAGGCTAGAGCACGCCACAGCCATGCTGGTGTTAAGAGTTATCTGTAAAAACTGCATTTGCAGCCAGTGGGGCCCATGCTAACCTCCTTATGGTGTATAGAAATAAGCCTAGTTGAACAAATCTTACTAAGACAGGCAGGACCAATGGATAGCACATTGGCCCGTAAGTTTTAGGACTCGTTTGCCTTGGGTTTGAGCCTCACCTATTCTGTCATTATTACAATATTGTACAATGTCAAGACAACTAAATCTTGGTCTCTATGCAAAACATTTCCTCCATAGAGGATTCCATTCCATAAGAGTGTCTTTGTATCAATATATGACTGGCATAAGAAATTTCAATTATGAATACTGTACACAAATTAACAAAAGGTCTCTATATTTTATACATACAATGTATATATATGTATGCATATAAATAGGTAGTAGGTTGGCAGACAGCAACCACCCAGGGAGGTACTACCGTCCTGCCAAGCGAGTGTAAAACGAAAGCCTGTAATTGTTTTACATGATGGTAGGATTGCGGGTGTCTTTTTTCTGTCTCATACACATGCAAGATTTCAGATACATCTTGTTACTTCTACTTGCACTTAGGTCACACTGCACATACATGTACACATTTATGTATACACACTCATTTGAGTTTTCTTTGATATTCTCTTAATAGTTCTTGTTCTTATTGCATTTCCTTTTAAATCACTGGGGAAGTGGAATAAGAATCTTTCCTCAGTAAGCCATGCATTTTGTGAAAGTCAACTAAAATGCCAGGAACGATGGGCTAGTAACCCCTTTTCCTGTATAGTCTACTAAAAAGAAAAAGAAGAAAACCATCAAAGTGGGATGTTTGAATGTGCATGTATGTTGTGCGAATGATATGAGATGATTGTGGGTGTTATGAATGGGAAGAAGCTGGATGTCCTGGCTTCAAATGAAACAAAGCTGAAGAGTGGGGGAGATTCAGTGGGGAGAAATAAATGGGATTAGGTCAGGGGTTTCCAACAGAGTTAGAGCTAAAGAAGGAGTAGCAATACTATTGAAGGATAAGTTATGGCAGGAATATAAATGTATTAATTCAAGGATTATGTGGAGTAAAACAAGGGCTGCATGTGAAAAGTGGGTTATATTAACCATTTATGCACCTGGAGAAGAGAGAAGTATAGAGGAGAGAGAGAGATTTTGGGAAAAGTAGAGTGCATGGGGAGTTTTGAACCAAGTGTGAGGGTACTTGTGGTTGGGAATTTCAATACTAAAGTGGGTAAAAATGTTGTGGAGGGAGAAGTAGGTAAATTCAGGGTGCCAGGGGTAAATGAAAATGGGGAGCCTTTAACTGAGCTATGTGTAGAAAGAGGTTTGGTAATAAGTAATACATATTTTATGAAAAGGACGATAAATAAGTATACAAGGTATGATATAGCACGTAATGAAAGTGGTTTGTTAGATTATGCATTGGTGGATAAAAGGTTGATGGGAAGGCTTCAGGATGTACATGTTTATAAACGGGCAATTGATATATCGGATCATTTAGTAAGAGGTAGATGGGACGAAAGGAAAATGGAAACAACAAATAAGAGAGAGGTGAAAGTGTTTAAACTAGGGAGGAGGAAGTTAGGGTGAGATGTAAGCAACTACTGGCAGAAAGGTGGGCTAATGCAAGTATGAGTAGTGGAGGAGTTGAAGAGGGTTGGAATAGTTTTAAAAATGCAGTATAAGAATGTGGGGCAGAAGTTTGTGGCTATAGGAGGGTAGGTGCTTGAGGAAATAGGAGTGATTCGTGGAATAATGAAGTAAAGTGTGTGATAAAAGAGAAAAAGGTAGCTTATGAGAGATTTTTACAAAACAGAAGTATTATAAGAAGAGCAGAGTATATGGAGAGTAAGAGAAAGGTGAAGTGTGTGGTGAGAGAGTGCAAAAGGAGAGCAGATAATAGAGTGGGAGAGGCACTGTTGATGAAAACAAGAAAAATTTTGTAGATAAACAAGTTATGAAAGCCTAGGGAACAAATGGATTTGTCAGTTAAAAACAGAGTAGGGGAGTTAGTAGATGGGGAGATGGAGGTATTGGGTAGATGGCAGAAATATTTTGAGGAACTTTTAAATGTTGATGAAGAAAGGGAGGTGGTAATTTCATGTACTGGCCAGGGAGGTATAACATCTTTTAGGAGTAAAGAAGAGCAGGATGTGAGTGTGGGGAGGTGCATGAGGCATTATGTAGAATGGAAGGGGGTAAAGCAGCTGGAACTGACGGGATCATGACAGAAATGTTAAAAGCAGGGGGGGGGGGGACATAGTGTTGGAGTGGTTGGTATTTTTGTTTAATAAATGTATGGAAGAGGGGAAGGTACCTAGGGATTGGCAGAGAGCATGTATAGTTCCTTTACATAAAGGGAAGGGGGACAAAAGAGATTGTAAAAATTATAGGGGAATAACTTTACTGAGTATACCAGGAAAAGTGTACGGTAAGGTTATTGAAAGAATTAGAGGTAAGACAGAGTAGGATTGTAGATGAGCAAGGAGGCTTTAGAGTAGGGGATGTGTAGATCAAGAGTTTACATTGAAGCATATATGTGAACAGTATTTAGATAAAGGTAGGGAAGTTTTCATTGCATTTATGGATTTAGAAAAGGCATATGATAGAGTGGATAGGGGAGCAATGTGGCAGATGTTGTAAGTATATAGAATACATAGTAAGTAACTAAGTGCTGTAACCAGTTTTTATGAGGAGAGTGAGGCTCAGGTTAGGGTGTGTAGAAGAGAAGGAGATTACTTCACAGTAAAAGTAGGTCTTAGACAGGGATGCGTAATGTCACCATGGTTTAATATATTTATAGATGAAGTTGTAAAACAAGTAAATGCTAGGGTGTTGGGGAGAGGGGTGGGATTAAATTATGAGGAATCACATACAAAAGGGAGTTGACACAGTTACTTTTTGCTGATGATACTGTGCTTATGGATGATTCTAAACAAAAGTTGCAAAGGTTAGTAGATGAGTTTGGGCAGGTGTGTAAAGGTAGAAAGTTGAAAGTGACCATAGATAAGAGTAATGTGATGAGCATATCAAATGATTTAAAGAAAAATTGGATATTACATTGGAGAGGAGTATGGAAGAAGTGAATGTTTTCAGATATTTGGGAGATGATGTGTTAGCGGATGGGTTTATGAAGGATGAGATTAACCACAGAATTGATGAGGGAAAAAAGGTGAGTGGCGCGTTGAGGTATATGTGGAGGCAAAAAGACGTTATCAAAGGAGGCAAAGAAGGGAAGGTATGAAAGTACTGTATAGTGGGCATGAAGCTTGGGTTGTAAATGCTGCAGCGAGGAGGCGGTTGGAGGAAGTGGAGATATCCTGTCTAAGGGCAATGTGTGGTGTAAATATTATGCAGAGAATTTGAAGTGTGGAAATTACGAGGTGTGGAATTAATAAAAGTATTAGTCAGAGAACTGAAGAGGGGTTGTTGAGGTGGTTTGGTCATTTAGAGAGAATGGATCAAAGTATAATGACATGGAGAGCGTATAAATCTGCAGGGGAAGGAAGGCAGGGCAGGGGTCATCCTCAGAAAGGTTGGAAGGAGGGGGTAAAGGAGGTTTTGTGGGCAAGGGGCGTGGACTTCCAGCAAGCGTGCATGAGTGTGTTAGATAGAAGTGAATGGAGACGAATGATTTTTGGAACCTGACGAGCT